>NC_041218.1:35020705-35060802 GCF_002837175.3 Physeter macrocephalus
GGCCCAGCCGCTCCGCGGCATGTGGAATCCTCCCAGACCGGGGCGCGAACCCAGTTCCCCTGCATTGGCAGGCGGACGCGCAACCACTGCGCCACCAGGGAAGCCCTACATTTCTTTTTTTAAAATTTTTATTTTATATTGGAATATAGTTGATTAACAATGTTGTGTTAGTTTCAGGTGCACAGCAAAGTGATTCAGTTATATATATATACAAGTATCTGTTCTTTTTCTAATTGTTTTCCCATTTAGGTTATTACAGAATATTGAGCAGAGTTCCCTGTGCTATACAGTAGGTCTTTGTTGGTTATCTATTTTAAGTATAGCAGTGTGTACATATCAATCCCAGGCTCCCAATCTATCCCTCCCTCCCACTCTTCCCCCCTGGTAAGCATAAGTTCATTCTCTAAGTCTGTGAGTCTGTTTCTGTTTTGTAAATAAGTTCATTTGTATCATTTTTTTAGATTCTGCAGATCAGTGATATCATATAATATTTGTCTTTGTCTGACTTACTTCACTTACTGTGATAATCTCCAGATCCATCCATGTTGCTGCGAATGGCATTATTTCATTCTTTTTAATGGCTGAGTAATATTTCATTGTATATATGTACCACTTCTTATTTATCCATCCGTCAGTGGACATTTAGGTTGCTTCCATGTCTTGGCTGTTGTAAACAGAGCTGCAATGAACATTGGGGTACATGTATCCTTTCAAACCATGTTTTTCTCCAGATATATGCCCAGGAGTGGGATTCCTGGATAATATGGTAGCTCTATTTTTAGTTTTTAAAGGAACCTCCATACTGTTATCTATAGTGGCTTTACCAATTTACATTCCCACCAACAGCGTAGGAGGGTTCCCTCTTCTTCATACCCTCTCCAGCATTTATTGTTTGTAGACTTTTTGATGATAGCCATTCTGACTGGTGTTAGGTGATACCTCACTGTAATTTTGATTTACGTTTCTCTAATAATTAGTGATGTTGAGCATCTTTTCATGTGCCTCTTGGCCATCTGTATGTCTTCTTTGGAGAAATGTCTATTTAGGTCTTCTGCCCATTTTTTGATGGGGTTGTTTATTTTTTTGATATTGAGCTGCATGTGCCGTTTGTAAATTTTGGAGATTAATCCCTTGTTGGTCGCATCATTCGCAAGTATTTTCTCCCATTCTGTGAGTTGTTTTTTCGTTTTCTTTATGGTTACCCTTGCTGTGCAAAAGCTTTTGGGTTTAATTAGGTCCCATTTGTTTATTTTTGTTTTTATTTCCATTAGTCTAGGAGATGGATTGAAAAACATATTGCTGCGATTTATGTCAAAGAGTGTTCTGTGTTTTCCACTAAGAGTTTCATAGTGTCTGGCCTTACATTTAGGTCTTTAATCCATTTTGAGTTTATTTTTGTGTATGGTGTTAAAGAATGTTCTAATTTTTTTTTTTTACATGTAGCTGTCCTGTTTTCCCAGCACCATTTATTGAACAGACTGTCTTTTCTCCATTGTATAGTCTTGTCTCCTTTGTCATAGATTAATTGACCATAGCCGCGTGGGTTTATTTCTGAGCTTTCTATCCTGTTCCATTGATCTATATTTCTGTTTTTGTTCCAGTACTATACTGTTTGGATGACTATAGGTTTATAATACAGTCTGAAGTCAGGAAGCCTGATTCCTCCAGCTCTGTTTTTCTTTCTCAAGATTGCTTTGGCTATTTGAGGTCTTTTGTGTTTCCATACAAATTGTAAAATTTTTTGTTCTGGTGCTATGAAGAATGCCCTTGGTAATTTGATAGGGATTGCATTGAATCTGTAGATTGCCTTGGGTAGTATAATCTTTTTTTTTCTTTTTTTGTGGTATGCGGGCCTCTCACTGTGTGGCCTCTCCTGTTGCAGAGCACAGGCTCCGGACACGCAGGCTCAGCGGCCATGGCTCACGGGCCCAGCCGCTCCACGGAATGTGAGATCCTCCTGGACCGGGGCATGAACCTGTGTTCCCTGCATTGGCAGGCGGACTCTCAACCACTGTGCCACCAGGAAAGCCCATCATTTTGAAAATATTGATTCTTCCAATCCAAGAACATGGTATATCTTTCCATCTGTTTGCGTCATCTTTGATTTCTTTAATCAATATCTTATAGTTTTCGGTGTACAGGTCTTTTGCCTCCTTAGTTATGTTTATTCCTAGGTATTTTTTTCTTTTTGATGCAGTGGTAAATGAGATTGTTTCTCTAATTTCTCTTTCTGATCTTTCATTGTTAGTTTATAGAAATGCAACAGATTTCTGTGTATTAATGTTGTATCCTGCAACTTTACTGAATTCATTAATGAGCTCTCGTAGTTTTCTGGTAGCATCTTTAGAATTTTTTGTGTATAGTATCATGTCATCTGCAAACAATGACAGTTTTTCTTCTTCTTTTCTAATTTGAATCCCTTTTGTTTCTTTTTCTTCTCTGATTGCCTTGGCTCGGACTTCCAAAACTATGTTGAGTAATAGTGGTGAGAGTGGACATCCTTGTCTGGTTCCTGATCTTAGAGGAAATGCTTTTAGCTTTTCACCAGTGAATATGATGTTAGCTATAGGTTTGTCATATATGGCTTTTATTATGTTGAAGTATATTCCCTCCATGCCCACTTTCTGGAGAGTTTTTTTAATCATAAATAGGTATTGAATTTTTTCAAAAGATTTTTCTGCAACTACTGAGTTGATCATATGGTTTTCATTATTCAATTTTTTGATGTGGTGTATCACACGGATTGATTTGTGCATATTGAAAAATCCTTACATCCCTGGGATAAATCCCACTTGATTATGGTGCTAAGCTTCCTTTTCAATGAGGGTTGGCCAAATGATGGAGTTTTAACCGAGGAACGTGAGCAGAAGTGATGTGTGTCATTTTCAGGTGAGGCCCAGGAGATCTGTCTACATGAATTCCTCTATGGTTTTCTGGAAACTCCTTTGACACTATTTGAGAATGCATATTGAAGATGGCAGAGAAACCTTCAGCCTGAGTCCCTAGATGAAAATTTTGGGAGGGTCCATTGCCTCATCCTCCCACTTGCCGACCTGAACAGATACTGGAATGTTATGTAAACATGAAATAAGCTTTGGTTGCATTCAGCCATTGCATGTTGGGTCTGTTTATTACTGCAACATGTGTTACACTAAAGTACTTTAGGTGATGTGCTCAGTATTTCTCATCTATATACAATTTTACCTTATAAGTAGATTATTATATTAAATGAGAACATAGCTACACAGTCTCTCAAGGAATAGCAGTTCAAAGAATAAGTGTTCAAGCAATAGTAATTACCCATAATAGTATGATCCTAGGTCAAAAGGAATTCTTAATAACTCACTTGTGTAACACCTAGCTGCAAAATGAAAATATTTTAGTCACTTGGAGTGTTAACAGGCTTCTGAACTAAACTTCAAGGATCAATCTGAATGGATAGTGCCCTAAAAAACTTTTCTTTACTACATGTAGTTGAAAGTTTTTATTCCTGTTTTCTCTAATAGAACTTCTAAACGTATTTTTATTAACCTATATGGTAGGCAGAGTTCTAAGTTGGCCTTCAATGACCTCACTTCCTTGAATTCCTATCCATGGGCAATTACCTTCTCCTTGAGTGGGAGCTGCATCTAGTGACTTACTTCTAACCAATAGAATACAACAAAAGTAATGGGATTTCACTTCCACGATCAGGTTACAAAAGCTTATGACTTCCATCTTGATAGCACACTCTCTTTATTCTCTTATTCGACTTTCAAACTCAGAAGAAGCAAGCTGCCATGGCAGAGAGCCCCATACCCCAAGGAATTTATTGATGATATGCTCTGACCAAAACCAGCAGGGAACTGAGGCCCTCAGTCCAACCACGTCTGAGGAATTGAATTTTGCCAAAAAGCCCAAGTGAATGTGGAAGTGAGTCTTTCCCCAGTCGAGGCTTCAGGTGAAACTGGAGAACCTGGCCTGATCCCTTGGTGTGAGGGAGTGTAAGGCTGAGGATCCACCTAAGTGCTACCCAGATTCCTGATCCCCAGAAACTGAGTGATAATAAATGTGTATTGAAGTTGCTAAATTTAGGGGTAATTTCTTATGCAGCAATAGATAACTAATACACAGGGGGTATTAACAGGCCTCTGGACTAAATTTCATGGATCAGTCAAAATGGCTTGTCCCTCAGATAATTTTCTTCAACACTTAGAGTTGGGCTTCCCTGGGGGCGCAGTGGTTGCGCGTCCGCCTGCCGATGGGCTTCCCTGGTGGCGCAGTGGTTGCGCGTCCGCCTGCCGATGCAGGGGAACCGGGTTCGCGCCCCGGTCCGGGAAGATCACATATGCCGCGGAGTGGCTAGGCCCGTGAGCCATGGCCGCTGAGCCTGCGCGTCTGGAGCCTGTGCTCCGCAAAGGGAGAGGCCACAACAGTGAGAGGCCCGCGTACCACAAAAAAAAACAAAACAAAAACACTTAGAGTTGAGATGATCATCTCTTCAGTTTTGTTTTCCCCCAGAGAAAGTATATGGGTATTTATATATGACATTTTAATGTGTATTATAACATTTTTCATGCCAGTTTTTTATTAGAACATAGGCCTCTTGAAGGGAATGATGATATCTTGCCCATTGTCTTTGTGTCTTCTATGGTTTTGGTGCAATGTGTAGTTGGTATTCAGTGAATAACATAAATGCTAAAATAATGCTCTATCTACTATTTTGGAAATGTACATTTATAACTTATTTAGATATTCCACATTTCCTTTTCTAATGAAAAGTACCTCATTTCTCTCAAATTATGGACAGAGTATTTTTCTTTCACAATTAAATTTATTTTCAAATATATTCTAGGATTATCAACCATAGATTTATACAATTGTTTTTAGCATATTTTTCTAGAAAAATAATTTATTCATAGAACTTTTTCTTACTTAGATTCAACAGAGAATTTTTAAAAACATGATTCAAATTTACTAACTGAAGGCAATTTTTTTCCCCATAGTAACAATATAAAAAGCTTTATGATATAGATATACATTTTTATCAAAGCATGTAGAAATATATTTAAGGATCTAGCAATTCAGTATCATCAATGTAAACTAAAAGTTAAACCTTTTAAAAATTATGGTATATGTATAGAAATAACCAAAGGTAGTAAATAATGGAATGTATGTGTACCTGTGTTTGTATATGTTATACATATTTATGAATATATATAAAATATGTAGGATGAGTTAGAAAAATTAAAATCTCATTTCTAAATAATAAAGGGATTCTTTTTTTATATTTGCTCTACATTTTATGCTAAATTTTATTGAAACATTTTTAATTCATTCATTTTAGTATCCATTTTTTGTCCAATTATAATCTTTTATCACTTAATAATAGGGGATAAGAAGCCTTTTAAGCACATGAAAACGATGACATTTTGATGGAATTCAGTTGAGTAATAATTTTATCAGATAATATATTTCTTTTTAAAAATACTATTAAAGAAAATATCACACAAATTGGACAGAATAGAAAGAAAAATGTCATCTTAAATCATGTGTCCCACCTTTCAGGTAACTGTGTATAATTCTACAATTATACACGTGTTGATATATACTTGAAATACATACAATATGGAAGTAATAAATTTATCAATACATTATGACAATTATTTTATGACATATTTATACTCTTTCTATAGATAGAAGAAAATCTGTATAGATGCTAAAGCAAGGAATTTATAAAAGAAAAGGCTAGAACTCGTACTTCCACATGAATGATAGTCTTCTTTATATTAATTCCCTTGCGAAAGTTCATTCATAGGAACCTTAGCATATTCCGACATAGATGAGTATATGCGTTGCAGTGATGCTGCCACTGTTCAAAACAGTTTTGGAATACCTGTTTTGGTATTATGTAAGAGCCGTACAGTAAGCCCTATAAGACATTAGATCCTCTTTTGTGATTAACCAAACATACTCATCAATGATAAAATTTTGCCAGGATTTATGCATTAACATAAAAGTGCCATAGGTTCTTAAGGCAATTTCAGAAGATAAGTTAAAAACCTTTACTGAGCAATGGTGTAGTTGTTGAAATAAAGTCTACAGCCTTCCAAGACAGTTGCTTCACAGAAGATAAAATTGCTTTTTTGATTGTATACATATCGGTGTGTTTGCTTAAAACATTCTGACAATATTTTTCCAACTCTGCTTCCTTGTGTATGATGGATGCATATAGGCATAAATATATTTATTTGGTTATTTCACGTATCAGTTCTATCATGTTCTCTCCAATACTTGTCTGAATACTAAATCTGAATATTAATAATAGAAATCATTAGCACAGATTTGAATATAAAACATTCAAAAATAAAATCATTTAAAATTATCCCTGCCACTAGAGGAACAGAATGTAATCTTTAAACGAAGTGTCATTAGAAGGCAATAAAGAAGAGAGAAAATTTAATATCTATTGCATTTTAGAGATGAGAAGATACGACCTAGGGGAGTTAAATGATTTGCACAGAGAAAATAAAATCTTCCAGATGTGGAGGACATCAAAGGGACATGATCTCTTGGACCACAGGAATAGCAGCTAAGTCACTTAGGTTTCTATTAGATGACATAAAAAGGGCAAAAATCAATGCTAACATTTTGGGACTTACATATACCAAATTATCCTAGGATATTGACTTTGTTAGTGTTTTGATGTTTAGAATATTTCACTATATTTAGCAAATAGAAGAACTAGCACAAAATGAAAGACACTAAATGCTTACTTTTCACATTCTAATTGCTGCAACCCTTTCTTTCCACGCATCAGTCATTGTATACCTGGGCAGTCTGAGCTGACAGCCTTGTCCCCAGGCTTTCCTTCTCCAGTGCATTCTGAAGAAAACAGTAAGATGTTCTTTCTTTTAATGAAAAATTCTAAGAATCTAACTTTTCCATTTTCTAGTGATATTCGGCAACTCCTCTCAGAACAAATAAATATGAAGAGGTATTATTTATGTAACAGGGATTCCAAACATATTTTAATTACATTTTGGATTGCCCTAATCACACATTCTTTCCTTTTCCTGTAAACCACTTTTAATTGACTGGGAACAGAACCAATAACTCAAAGCTTATTAGCAAATATAAACAAGCAATAGCACTAAATGAGGACCCACAGGATGGCGTCCAGTGAGGGTAATAATTGCAATATTGGCTCATGTTCATTTGGGCCCTTGCAGCAAAGGCTAACCAATAATGCATTATACAGGGAGTAGGGTAGAATGTGTGTTGTTCTAGATGGAGTTCCTTCCCTTCATTTCCTCTCTGTTTCTTCTTTCTCCTATGCTTCTCTTCCATTTTTTTCTTCTATACATGCAACCTATATTTTCCAGCCCTAGTCAGCCTAAAGTACAGTCAAAAGGCACAATTTAAATAATAAGAAAATTATCATTGCTATACATTTTTTTCAGTGGAATCCTTGGAATGCCAGTCCTCTCTAGGTTCCTTCCTCCATTGGTAATGCTTTCAACATTGTAAGAGGTTGTATCTTAGTTACTAAAGGCACAAACCCTACAGCCAGTTGCCTGAGTTAGTCTACTTCCAATCCTTAGTAGATGTGCACCTTCTAAACCTCTCTGTGTCCCAGTCTCATTATATATAAAATGATAAAATCTTAATAAAAACAATCCTACATCATAGAATTATTGTGAGGATGAGTTAATGCACATAAAGCACTTAGCATGATGCTTATAACAGTAAGAAGCAAAAAATGTTAGCAGTTGTTATTATTGTTGACATTTTTTCTGTGTACCTACACATTCTGAGAATGTTTCAAGCTTACTTCTATTAGCTGTGTGTCTCTCTCTTTATTTTGGACTATATCTCTTTTATACCTTTTGTTTAACTTAATATTTCAGTTTCTTGAACTCCGCATGCAGCATAATCCCCACTATTACATCACATTCAGATTCCCCCCTGACATCTCACCAACTAGGATTTAGCTAATGAGCTTCAACTGGTTTCTTCTTTCAAAGTAGTTTCTTCTTCTATTTGGGGTACTGTACAGTGCTTCAGGAATTAAAACTGAGCTGCGACTCTAATATGCTTAGTTATTGTCTCTGTCATGAGATCTTTAAGATGTTCACATAGATAGCTTAGTGGGACAGGTGTCTAAATACCGGATTTCCCATTTTGAATAAGCTGTCTGACTACTGCTGAGACCTTTAAACAAAAAACAGGTAGAAGGTATATATCTGCAAAATCCAGATCTGCTGACACCTCCTTCAATAAGTTGCTTTTTGTATCTCATATTTCTCATTTTTCCACTCATGAATACATTATATACAATTATCAGGTCATTTCATTCTTCATATAAAAAATAGATTTAAATTTCTCCACATGTGTTTGGCACAGTACATGTCTCAAAGTATAATACTTCCAGTTTTAGTGCCAACTTCACTCCGTATTTTCGAACTTCAAGATGCCAGGGGTGGGATAGGGAGAGTGGGAGGGAGGGAAACGCAAGAGGGAAGAGATATGGGAACATATGTATATGTATAACTGATTCACTTCGTTCTAAAGCAGAAACTAACACACCATTGTAAAGCAATTATACTCCAATAAAGATGTTAAAAAAAATATTCCATCCCAGCTGGGCGATAACAACTGGTCCTTTCTCACAGAAGTTTTGTGAGAGTTAAATACATTAAGGTATATAAAACCTCTATTATATTGCTACTAGAACTCTTCAGAATGTCATTTCAGAAGTTCACGTTCTCAATATGGCAAAAAATATTTTGGAATGAAGGTTTGAAAATTACATTCATAAGATTTTAAACAGTTACAACCTGTTAAATTTGTAGTGAATTTCCCTAATTACAGTTTGGAATAGTCAGATTATTACAGAAAGTGAAAGAGATACTCA
Source organism: Physeter macrocephalus (assembly GCF_002837175.3). Lineage (NCBI taxonomy): Eukaryota > Metazoa > Chordata > Mammalia > Artiodactyla > Physeteridae > Physeter > Physeter macrocephalus. The sequence continues at coordinate 35,029,602 of NC_041218.1, forward strand.
AATAATAGTGTTTACATACAAGTTATATTTTTTAAAAAATTCTTAACTTTCTTCAGTTTTGCTTTCACTGTGGAGCTTTGACCCTTGAAAAATATTTTTCAAAGACGTGACAGTGAGTTGTTTTTCTGACCCTTATAAATTTATTTTATTATTACAATCTCTAGCTTATCTGCCATCCATACATACACAATGGTATGAGCACACATTCAAACATAGAACTGTGCTATTGTTCTGTACTATTATTAGCTACAATGACAAATTTTATAACTGCAGCATTTGTAGATTTATTTTTCCTATCTTTGTCCAACATAAATTATTTTCTCTTGCTAACAGTCTAAGAGTACTACAACACAAGTTTTGAAGAATCCTGGTTCTACTTCCTGTATCCCTGATTCTGTGGTATAACAATTATATTTTCTTTTTAAAAAAAAAAAAAGCCTTTCTGGGAAACTGAAAACACTTATGAATGATAATACACCTTCCTATTTGTAAAACAAACCTTGAAACTCTCTAAAGCCTGGAGTTCTACCAATTATTAGATCACAGTTATACTTTGTCAAGACTAAATGTCTCACATCCTTGCTGGAAGAGAGGAGGACCCTAGGATTACAATATATTTGAACAAGAAGGTGCTAACTTTGCATTATTTTCCATTCTTCATCCTGTCTTTGTCAGGAGCATGGATCCATGCTGTGCTGTTCTCTATTCTGGTTGCCACCTTTGTCATGAGAATGAGACACCTGAATCAGAATGTTTCCTGTGAGATATAATAGCATGCTTTCCTGCTTGCACCTCTCAGGATGTTGTTTTTAGTTAGGTTAGAGCCCCTGAATCCCTTAGAGCATCACTCAACATTCACCAGTCATGCAAAGTATCCTTTTTGCTTGTATTCACTGTAAAACTATTTGATGTCTTGGTTAGTTTTGTAGCCCTTCTATTTCTCAAACACACCCCTGAAAAAAACTGTTATTTTTTTTTTATTATTATCAGGTCAATCAAATGTATGTTACAATTTGTGGTATACAGAAACATATACATGGTTTAATTATTTTTTTAACTACCCATCATTTACAAATATTTCAGTATTCCAGTTACACATAGGAATATACAAATAGTAGCGGCTATGCTTTTAGGAAAAGCGATGGTGAGATGGGCACTTAAAATAAAAGGAACTCATTCCTTTGAAGATGTATTTATTTTGTATTTAGAAAATTTCTACTTTAAAATTTTCACTTTGCTTGGAGGCATATTTTTAGATTACTCTTAAATTTGCCTCTCATCCAGGCGAAGATATAAATACTGTTTTGTATTTTTAGACCATGCTTCTGTCACACATGTAAAATGAAACCTGCTGATATATCCAAGTAACCACTTATTTTTTACAAATGTTAGGATATATGGAAGCAACATGATAAACATCTGTATGCAGTTGCATTTCTCAGTATAGACAGAATTTCATACCCACGCAGGGTGAGGGAAGAGGACATGATAAACGTGAGAAATCCTTTTGAATTTGAAAAGTGTATATTATAAGAAGGCAAAGAACCGTATGAATCTAATCTATGATACAGCTTCCTGTATTATGTGTGTGAGAAGTATTTGTCTTGAGTTTTAGTCTCTCTTTTTTCCTTCGAAAGAAATTAACCTAAAATTGAATTACACGTGATCTTTTTCTAGGATTAAAAACAATATGATTGTTATCCATTTGGGCCAGATTAATAAGAAAAACAGAAACCACATTGTTTCAACAGAAAGATTATGATGTAGGTAATTGGTGATCTAACTCTGGCCAACTAGGAAGCAACTAGTCACTCACTGGCAGTGGAAAAACCTCTAGAGTCTTGGCCACTGGACTAGCACCTCCACTCGGCCCTTGTACTAGGTTGTCTCCCCTGTAGTATTTGTTGTATTGTCACCTTCCACCACGATCATGGTGGTGGCATCCATGGCAGCTCTGTTGGTTCACTCTCAACTCAGTGTATTCTGTAACCCCTTTCCTCTGGGTTAGTCAGGTGAGTGATTCCCTTCATACCTCATAGAAGCCAAGAGAAGCTTAGGTGCACGTAAAGCCTTCTTACGCCTAACCATGATGCGTGCATAGTTTTCCAACATGCATCTCCTAATGGGTGTGAAACCATCCTATTAAACAGTCTCCATTTAGATTCCCAAATATGATCATGGAACAAGTTCCTCACTGCCATTTCAAGCCGTTTCAATCAAATTCACCTCCTACCTCTGGGCTTCTGTCTAGAGAGAGGAGATCAAGACATGCATTGTACTGGCAGCCTCACTTATCTGCTGTCTTCCTTGTCATTGAAATCCCTCAAGACTCTGAGGGGCAGGCTTCTGTTTTGCTCTGGACCTCTCTGTGTTGAACTCTATGATGTAGCTCACCAGGTCTGTAGGTCAATATGTTCAATGTGTGCAAGCCAGTATTTATTTAGGAAAGTATTTATTCCTAGGTAAAGCTTTGTTGTAAATATAGTTGTCTGTCTTTAGAACAGAAAAATATCCTATTATGAAGATCAGAAACTTTATTTTTCTCTAATATCTCTGCTCTAGAGATCCTAATTCATGTCTCCCAGCCCATAATAAGTAGAAGTCTTATTGTGGCTAGAACAAATATTATGTATAAGAAAATGGAAAGAAAAAAACAAACAAACCACATTGTTACATTTCCTGGCTCCAAAAAAACAAGCTCTGATAAGGGAAGTGTCAGATGAATAGAGCCAGGAGCCTAACATACAAACCCTTTCAACTCCATCATCTGCTCACTTCCACTGGGTGCTAGGTTAGCCCAGGCAAGTGGGAATAGCCAGGTTCTGATTTTGTTACCTCACAGAATTGACGTGATTGAGATTTGAGACACAGTGTGCTTGTGCCTCAAGACTCAAGAATGAATATCTTTGGCAGAACTTGCCGGCTGGTGAGTTGTGAAGTCATTCTCATACCGGAAGTTATTTTTGAAAGGTGGTTCTGTAACTCAGTGGAGGCAGCTGATCCTTTAGTCTAGCTTGTATCAGAAGGTCAGAGCCCTTTCATAGCAGTTTTGCTAATAGCCGGTGTTGAGTTTGGCTGAGAGGTCTTCATATACCAGGTGGCCTGAGGTTCCAGTCTTACTTTCATGGCCTACCAGGTCATTCATTCAGTTCAAGATCACAACTTCCCCAAATTTGGGGCAGCCAGCCTTCCCGGGGTCAGGGCTAGTTCTAGAGATTGGCTCCAGAAAAACTGTCCAGCTTTTGTGCAGAGCCACCAACAGTGGTGTCCCAAAGCTACTCAAAGCATAACTCCATTGCTCCTTTGTTTCCCCAGGACAATAGAGCTTGCTACCAAGATATTTAATCATCTGAGGGAGAAGCCAAGAGAAGCTTAGGTGAATAACTACTGAAATTATTCTTCCAAGAAGAGGAAAGATCACCTGAAGTTAATTTGCTTTTTTTTTTTTTTTACAGTTACATAGCTAGGGGAGACCATTAGATCGGTTTTTGTCAGAGTAAACAAAAAGTAGCCTTTCTTCCTAAAAGCTATTCATTTGAAATTTATGCGTTTGTCTGTGTGGTTATTGGATTAATGTCTGTTCTGTGCTAGCTTTAAACTCCACTAGTGCAGCTGCCTGGTCTCTTCTCACTGTGGCCCCAGTGCATAACACAGAACCTGACACAGAAATGGGCTAACAAATATTTGTGGAATTAACAAAGGAGTAAATCTACTCCAAGAGAATGTTTTTCGCTTGCTATATTGTGAAGTATTTGGTACCATCTCTAGCTAAAGAAAAGAGGAAAAAACATCAAGCTAATCCCTATTGGAGTACTCCTCAACCTGAGATAGCTTCCTAAAAGCAGAAAGCTATTTAAGACAGATTGATTCAACCTATGAATAAATACTTCAGGAAATAACATGGCTTAAGCCTACTTTTTAAATCAAATAGACCCATCAGTATTTATTATTTATTTGACCCATCAAATTGTGTTCTCCAAAATATCGGTTCTCTAGTATTTTGCTAGGTAATATGTGGAAAAATGAGAGTCAAATGAGTTTAGAACCAATGGGACGAACAGGTTCCTTTACTGAAGTACTTTTCATAGCTGTTGAGGAAGTATTATACTCTGGACTATAGTATGCTGGTATCTCAAACTTATTTGACCAGGGAACTTTATTAATATAGTAACTTACCTAGTGCTTATTATGTTCCACGTTGAAATATTAGGTTCAAAAACATTTTAAATTTCAAACCTAAACTCCAGAAAGTAGTGTAAAGTAATTGGTTATGATGATGTGATAGCAATTTGTACATTTTTAGGGATTCCATAACATTAAGGCTTATTTTCAATCAGATTGTGAACCAGAGAGTAATTATGTTTTATGCATCACTGCTATAAACATCCTAGCGCTTTCTAGTACTTCGCACATAGCAAGTGTTCAATAAATATTTGCTTAATAAAGGAGGGAATGAGAGCTATATCATACTAGAGTGTTTGCTATATTGAATGTAATAATTATTCTGAATTGGCAATACTTTTTGGCAGTCTGAGACTATTAATGCATGCCAGTGGAAATATGTGTTGTTAAAAGTCAAAAAAAATTATCAAGTCAGGAAGAAAAATACATGTGCACATTTTTTCTACAGAAAAGGAAAGAGTAGATAGAATAAATTTATTATACCAAAATGTACTGACAAGTATCAATTTTAAAAAATCAATGTATGAAAGAATGATGTCACAAAATTTTGATAAAGAAGTAGAATAGGGCTCGAGATTCTGTACTGTCTTGATTTACATAAACCAGATTCTTAAGCAGTAGTATATTTTCCTATGGAATAATTTAAGGGATTTGGCTTTCTAGTTTTTGTTCAGTTCTGTGGAGTTCACCACAGTGATGTAGCTCTGTTTGATGACTGGCAAAATTTCCGAGATTAGGTTGTTACATTCCTTAGATTAGACCTAGGAGCCACCCATAGCTGGTTAGGAAAATTTACCTACACAATACTGGGCTAGACCACAGCAATGACTATAACTTCCCAATAATCAGTATCTGAAGTGGAGTCAGGAAATGTTAACAAGAGGTTACTAATTATTTTCATAAGCTTGTCCTTCAAAATTTGGGAATACATCTAAACATCCCTAATTTGACTTAATTAGCAGCAACAGGCTCCTAATCATAGGTGTCAGAAGATTTAGTAGGAAGGCCATTCATAAGCTACTGATTTTTTCATTTGGGGGATTGTACTAAGCAAAGAAGATCCCAAGTAACCAATCTTGCCTCAGTGAGTTGCTGAGGACAAGTGTGGCTATATTTAAATGCTTTAAAGTGTATAATGTGCTACACAAATAAATAAACTTTAAAAAAAATTAATTCATCTAGACAGTTCTTGGATATATTATATTTTTAAGCTATATATTATATTCTGTGGGGAAAGGGTAATTTATCTGATCTGTTATTTTTCCTTTTGCCTGAGGGACATCTAAGGATTCGACCCTTGCTTTACTCCTCCTTGAAACATAAACATGGGGGATATTTTAGTGTGTGCCAGATGCAAGATAAATAAGAGTCCTGCTGAGGCTGATGTATAATGAATTATGCACCTATACTTGGGGTGTCTGGACTGTTTGTTGAATAACCTGTAAATGATGAGTAGTCAGCTGCATCAGAGATGAGATTTAGTTCCATACCTCTAAGAGGATTATGAGTCTAGCAAGGTAGAAAAGCTGGTGGGACCCTGAAGCTGATGGCTTCCATGAGCCAAGGTAGTCCATATCAATTAGACTTCATCCCCTGTGATCATGTACATCCCAACTTGGAGAAATTGTGTCATTCAGCAGCTATTTCTGGGAGTCATGAGCCTCTGCTCTGTGTTTCCTGTGCATGCCAGGTTGTCTATCCTGCATGCTTTCTTAGAAACTGTGTAAAGACTATTCACAGAGTGAAGCCTATTTTGTCTCATGAGTTTAATGGACACTGAAAGCCCAAGACCACTGTTGTTGGTCACGCAAAGTGAGTATTGTTCTGTGAAAAAGATCTGAAATATGTTTATTTAAAACCTTCCATTTAAAGATTTAGCTGAACTTCTAATATTCTAGGCTTTGATAAAGAAGTATATAACATTCATGTATTAGTCTCCTACAGGTCTTGTAACAAATTGGGTCGTTTAAAACAACAAAATTTTATTTTGTTCTGTTCTGGAGGCCAGAAATCCAAAATCAAGGAGTTGGCAGGGCCATGCTCCCCCTTAAGGCTTTAGAGGAGGATCCTTCCTTGTTTATTCCTGTCTTTTATGGGGCAATCCTTAGCATTCTTTGGCTTGTAGATGCATTCCTCCAACTTCTGTCTCTTTCTTCACATGGCATTCTTCTGTGGATGTGTTATCTGTGTTCAAATTTCCCTTTTCTTACAAGGACACAAATCCCTGGATTATGGTGAGCCTGGTCTTCATATGATCTCATCTTGATCACATCTGCAAAGACTCCATTTCTAAATATGGTCCAATTCATAGGTTCCAGGGGTTAGGACTTAAGCACAATTCAATCCATAATAATTCATCATACAGTGGATTTCAGTCACAACCCTTTTAACATTGTTCTTGTCTTTGATTGCTTGATGCATTTATTCATTGAAAAATATTTATTGAGCTGAGTACTTTTCTAGGTGCTTGTAACAAAGCAGCAAATAAAACAGACATGTGCCCTTAACCTACATGGAGCTTGGATTCTAATGAGGGTAGACAGAAATTATATAAATAACTAAACATAGAATTTGTCAGATAGTGATAAGTATTAGAGAAAATAGTAAAGCAAAGCAGAAAGGCCAAGGCATGCCAGATAGAGCTTGCTATTTTGTATAGAGTGATTGGAGAAGTCCCCACCAAGAAGACAGTCTCTGAATGAGGTAGGAAATCATGAGAGTTATGAGCAGAGGAATGACGAGATTTGAATTATGTTTTAATAGAATCATGAGGCTTTTATTAGAGTGCAGGAGGACACAGAGATTATAATTAGTAGAAGACAAGTACCCTACCCTATGCTACTGTGAAAGTGGGAAAGGAGCAGGCAGGAAGTTATGGGAATTGAATATCTAATAGATGATAATGGCTTTGAACAAGCTAGTAATGGAGGTGATGAAAAGGGGTGGGATTCTGATAATGTTCAAAGGATTGAGACAAAAGGATTTCCTAATGGAGAGGATAGCTATAAGATTTTTGCGCTATTCAACTTGAAGTATGGAGTTGCCGTTCACTAAGATGACAAGGCTGTAGGAGCCAGCTATGTGTGTGTATGTTTGTGTGTGCGTGTGCGCACGCGCGTGAGAGAGAGAAGAAGGTATGTAGGTTTTCAATTTTTGACATGCTAGTTTTAAGATGAGTATTAGAAAACAAGTGGAGATATTAAGTAGGGTGTTGGATACACAAATCTAGAGTTCAAGCGAAGGGTGAGAACCAGAGGTATACATTTTTAAGTCATAGTAAAATTAAATTGTATTTAAAGCCATAAAGCTAGATAAAAGCACTTTCCCATATATATCATTTGACGAGTTCTACAGTGTTTGCAAAAGTTACATCAATACGTAAGGCATTTCTTTCTCTTAACCTTGAGATAATACTTTCTCAATAAATAGGCCTTTATGCTCTGGAGCTATTTACTAAAGCTGATTGCAGGAGGAGGTATATTTTATAGGAGGTATTAAAATAGACTAGGCAGTTGACTTTGGATGAATTGCTTTTACCCAGTTAAGCAATGACATGAACTAGCTGACTTATTGAGCCCTAATCCACCTCTGTTATTCCAGTCACGAACTTTTTTGTAATACGAATTTTCCTCTGCTGTATCGTCAGGGTATTTGCCAACGAAAAGTGGGATGTCAGGTTTCTTTCCCATCTTTATTGGACAGTCATTTTCAGACAGAGATATGACGTTAAAAAGTATTACTCTTTGTTCCATAATAATGTTTTCAGCATAATTAAAAGATAGGCTTTGTACGATTCATTTGCACTGCTTTCCCACCTATTCTCAATGCTGAAATCCTTGTATGACCTTCTTTTTTTATTAAATACACTTTAAATGTTATTCATGATTTTCTTCATCAAGGCCAAATTCTCAGTGACCTTATGCATGAACTGTCTTTTGATAAAGAATATAAGTGTTAACCCATTTCCTATAGTTTAGCGTGTTTTCTTGGTAGTCACCGTGATTTTTAAAGACAACTTTTACTGTCTTTTTCCTTAATAGAAAATAATGAAGGGAACGTCTTCAATTTTGAAATTGGTTAAGGAAAGTAGGCATACCCTTGGTAGATAATTACACTCTGAGAAAGAATTTAAAATATAAGTATCTACACAGTGTTGATCACTGCATAATAAGGTCTCTGTCCTTAAATTTCACTTTTTGCCTTTAACTCTGCTTAATAAAATATATGAAGCAAAAAAAGTCTAGATTTCCTTAAATAAAAACACAGTTTTCATGTTTCAATCTTTATATACTTTTTTCAGTTAATCACATAGTTGCAAATGGAATCTAGAAATGTAAGCAAATGTGATCATCTGGTTCTGAACTATGTTGATATTTAGGATAACATTGCCTATCAAATTTATATTCAAATAGGAAAATCTCATCACATTAAAGTATTACTTACATATTCATTTACTCATTCCTTGAGGCAAAGGCTCCAGCCTTACTTTACAGATGGATCTAGCAATAAAACATAAAAACAAACACAAGGAAAGGAATTGAAGCAATACATAACAACTACTAACAACATCATTTCTCTTTACTTCTCAAAAACTCCTACATATTGCATCTTCAAAAATGTTCTTGGAACCTAAGAAGTCAGGATAATTATGAAAAAACTAAATAATGATAAAGTAAAAATAACAGTAAAATAGTAGTAAAATAATCACATTTTTTTAAACCTCAAATGTTTTAAACACTAAAGAATTCTAAACATCCTTGAGTTGTCTTCTATGTGTAGTGTTTGATGATCACCAAAATGCCGTCAAAATATTATTAGAAAAATATTACTGTGGCTACATTAAAGATTTCTTATTCTTCTTCTAAGTGTCATGTTCCCCATTATTTCACTATTATTAATAGTCTCTCTTCTTAGTCATTAAAATAAAAGGTGTACTTCAGAAGACACCTATTCTAAGAAAAGTAAGATGAAAAGCATGGAAAAATTGTAAATAAAAAGGAGAGAAGGAGAAGATAGAAAGTGATTGGTAATAATAACTGGAATTGGAAGAACGAAAAAGAATAGAAAGGCTAAAAAAAAAATCTTGAAATTGAGATTGAAGACCCCTCTCCCTCACAGTAGTGTATGCCAGCAAAATCCATAGCATTTCATTTCCTTAAGGCCTTAATCCTGGTCTTCCTAGAGAAAATTTTTTCTAGACATTTATTTTTGCTTTTATCTCCCTTTCGCAAGCATTTGATGTGCTTTTTATGCTGTTTATGCTGTTGAACTTAGCCATGTTTTGTAGTAGAATGCAGAATTCCAGGCTGGTAAAGAATCTATTACATTTCCAAGACATCTTGATTTTCATGAGCTTCAGTACATTTCCAAGTAGTTGATTTTTACAACATCGTATGGTAAAACTTTTAAATAGTACTTTGTATTTGTGTTAGCCCAGGCTGCTTACTGCCATTAGCTGGGAGGCAGTGGGTCTTATGCCCACTAACTGCTGATAGTATCTGGTGCCTCGTCCTGGTCCTTGAAATTCTCTCGGACTCAGGGTCGTGAAGAATCTACTAGCCTTTTACGTGTTTATTTCTAAAATTATTTTAACTCTTTGAAGTAAAACTAATACATGCAGTCTATTAAAAAAGTCAAATTGTGCTAAAAGGCTTATGACAGTAATAACAAAAAGGCAGCGCCCTGCACTCTTCTGCTGGTCCTGCTTCCCAGAGACAATCACTTTCCTCTTTTAGGCCTAATGTCTAGTGTTTAAGTCCTTATCTCTAACTTATATGTGTAGATTGCTATTTCTCATTTATTTATTTATTTGGAATATATTCGACATATAGTGTCAGGTTAAGGTGTACAACATGCTGATTTGATGCATTGATATATTGTACTGTTTTTGTCATTTACATATTGTAATATGATTGTCCTATGATATTTCTTAATAAATCAATTTTTTTTTTTTTTTTTTTTTTCGCGGTACGCGGGCCTCTCACTGTTGTGGCCTCTCCCGTTGCGGAGCACAGGCTCCGGACGCGCAGGCTCAGCGACCATGGCTCACGGGCCCAGCCGCTCCGCGGCATGTGGGATCCTCCCAGACCGGGGCACGAACCCGTGTCCCCTGCATCGGCAGGCGGACTCTCAACCACTGTGCCACCAGGGAAGCCCTAAATCAATTTTAAAATAGTTTGCTCCCCATAAAGGATATAAGAATTTTAGTTTTTTTTACTTCTTTCTTCTCCCATCCTTCAAATGAAGTTCTGTTTCAATTTTTATACACCCTTTTAAAAATATTTTTATTTTGAAATTATTTTAGATTTGTACAAGAGTTACAAATATAGTTTAATTCCTGTACACATATACCCTTCATCCAGCTTTTCCCCTAATGTTTATATCTTACATAACCAGAGTTAAGCCTAAGAAATTAACATTGGTACAATACTGTTAAATAAACTACAGACTTTATTCAGATTTCACCAGTTTCTGCATTTACGTCTTTTTTTCTGTTCCAAGATCCAATCAAGGGTATCACGTTGCATTTAGTTGTCATGTGGCCTTAATCTCCTCTGGTTTGTGACATTTTTCTTAGTGTTCTTTGTTTTTCATGACCTTAATACTTTTGGAAAATACTGATCACCCACCTTGTAGAATGTCCCTCAATTTGTATTGTCTGATGCTTCCTCCTGATTATACTGAGGGAAGTTACCTCAGTATAAAATTAGTGGATGAAACTTTAAGGAGGAATGGGATATTTGCGTAGCTTCATATTATCTTCGCCCAGTGAATTTAGCAAATGTTCATAAATTATTTGACACTCCTCTCTGGAGGAGGTAGAGCTCCATTCTATTCCCATTGAGTGTGGGCTGAATTTAGTAATTCACTGCTAATACAAAGAACATGGAAAGCAAAAAGCTAGTAGCTTTACGGTGCAGAAATCTGGCAGGTACCCCCTTAAAATTAAATGATCAAAGTTAACATCCCCGCTAATAAGTCATGCTGACATCAAATTCTCCCTGTTATGGTATTATGAGAAGGGCTCCGGACCTAAGGGGAATGTTAAAGAAATAGAGGTGTTTTCTAATTTAAAAGATTCTATGATTTCCATGAAGACTGTACGCACAGGCTTTTTTTTTTAAGATCGAGAATCATAGACAATGTTTTATCCAAAGTCAGTTCTAAGACATTCAGGGTTACCAGGGCTCAAAGAAGGTAGGAACACAAATAATAAACAAATCCTTTTCCTAATTTACTCAACCTTCACTGAAACTCTTTTGGTTCTAGTGGTCATAATAACTTGTCTAAGAGACTTCAGTGGCCTTTGTGCATGCAGTGTAGTTTTAAGATTGTATGTTAATATATGCATATGTATGTTAATCTAGCTGGAAGTGTATGTTTGTTTGTTTTTAGTTTAGTGAAAACAGTTGAAAATCATATGATTATGATTCAAAATCATACGTAAAGGTCAATTCCAAAGACCTTCATAACTAAAAAATAAGTTCATACATAAGACATGTGACTTGGTTTATTTTACAAAAGTTGTACCTTGGTGTTTCCATTGTAGGAGCTTGAGGTTCCCCTGCTAAAAGAGAAGGCCTTGCTCGAAACTGAGCAAGGTGCACACTTGATAAAAATAAGACAGTTACTCACAGATCTAAACACGTTGGTCCATGGCCCGGATGCCATGCTGATTGTTAAGGCCCAGAGAGTCTACTCTTTCTTATGTATCTGCAGACTCTTGTGTTTTATGTATTCTGGTTGAGATATGGACTATAGTGCCCTTTCAATGTGTGTTACTTTGAAATGAGATTAGCATAATAGACTTGATTTTACAGCCTTTCATTTTCAAGCCCATTTTGCAGGTTCAGAAACTAAGAAGTGTTGACAAAGGGCTGATGATTATTGCACTTGTGCGATCAGAAAGGGTTCACAGGACATTGCCCACTCCAAGGAGAGATCATTCTCTTACAGATCTTAGGTAAACGAAGAAAAAAAAAGTTGTAAGCAGGGAAGGACAAACAGAGAGGAGAGACATTTCCAAGACGTACTTAAAGTTTTTTTTTTTTTAATCCCGTGTGTAAGTGCTTGCTTATGAGGGAGCTTTTATGTCCACCCCCATAACAATATGCATCATGACTTCTGTGTTGCTCCCCAATTTGCCTGTGCACAAATAATCTCACATCATGATAAACAGATGAGGAAGAACACTGTGAGAGATCATAATATATTAATCATTTCAGTTATTTTAATGAAGGTAAGATGGAAGTTAGTCTTCGAATGCATCACTACAATCTCTGACTCCCACGGTGATCCTCGTCTGGTGATGAGGAATCCTGAGCATGCCAGCCTCTTATGGGCAGGACAGTCATTTTTTTCTTGCTTCATAAGAACGAAGACTTTTAAATTTATTAGAAGAGAAGAATTTTTGTGTTCAACCAGAATGAATTGTTTAGAATTAGTGCTTGGTAATTAATCCATACACATTTTCCTCATATGCCCTAAAATATATTCTACTAGGTTATGAAAAGGTAGTTTTTGTCCTTCAGGCATCAAGTCTCTATAAGCTGCCTCTTGGCCTTAGAGAAAGCACTGCAAATGGAATAGGGAGTCTCCTCATTTAATTTGATACATCAGGTCATCATCACAATATTTAGTTCCTGATCTTCCCACACAGAAGGTGACTAAAGGTTAATAAGGACGCAAGTGGAAAATAATTAAGGCTGAAAATATATACAATAAAATGCAAAACAAATCAGAATAAATAAAGTTTAGTGTGACTATTAGGTTAAGATGTCTTGATACTCACTCCAATCATAAAATGTGTTTTTTTTTCTGTTTTGAAGGACAGAAGAAGCCTGATACATACAGGGCAACTATTCCTTACTGACACATCTAGGAAATAATTTAAAGAAAAAATGATGACAACAGTAATTTCTTCAAAAGTTCCATTGCCTTTACCTATGGGCAATGTCATAGGCAGATAATATTTGCTGTCATTTTCATCATATTTCTCTTTTTAAATTATTTTCTACATATCTTTTTTTTTTTTTAATTTAGGACTAGGTCATCTATAAGTTCAAGGAATCAAATACAATGGTCAAAATAGAAATTTACTTCTTTTTTGCATGAAATAAGTCTAGAGATAGGTGATCCAGGGTGTGCAGGGCAGCTTCACGAAATACTTGAGGATCCAGACTCTAGTGTGCTTTTACCATCATCTTCAGCTTCTGGCTTCTGTTTCTAGGTCTCAATTTGGCTGGTTAAGTTCCAGACCTCTGAATTATGCTGCATTCCAGCCAGCAGGAAAGAGGAAGGCAGACAGCTGGAAAAGGGCATGACTCCTCCCTTAAGAAAAATTTGAAGAAAAATTTTCAATGAGCTCTATAGGTCAAAATGTGTTCATCCGTAATTATTATAAGAGGGGGCTGGGTCTTTTAGTCTTTTAGCTGTGGTCCAGCTAAAAATCAGGCATTGCTATTATCAAGGAGGAAAAGGAGAGCAGATACTGAGGGAAAACTTATGCTCTCTAACATGCTAAGGGTATTAGTGTGACGGAGAGGATATTTTGTGGTAAGAAAAATGTGTTTATGTAGAGTTTATAATTGTTGTAAGACAACGTTCAGGTGACTGTCTATATTATGCCACAGTCTATGAGGGTAAGATAAACAAAATTTACAAGATATGAGTAGGCAGCAGTACTGATTTTATCTAAAATTTTGAAATCAAATCAATATCTATACATGTTCAGATAAACTAAAAATTCAATAACCCTGATAAAAGTAGATTAAAAACATATCAGCTCCCTTAATTTTTCTGCAAATTATAATCTCCTGGAATAGTTTTCCCACCAGTGCCAACCTTGAACGCTGAGAATCTTGAAAAATAATTAAATTTTAGATGTAATTCAGATTGAAGGTGTGTCTCACCTGAGAACAAAATAATTCTAGTTTCAAACTATTCTTAGAAGGAAACAGTAAAGAAGTGTCATCCATAAAAGAATGTGTCTTTTTGTTTCTTTTGTGAAGTTTCTTGGACATCAAACAGGTTTTTCTGAGCACTCCGAATAATTGAGTGTAGATTAATAAAAACATATGAGTTAAATTGCCCTCAAAGTGCAGAGGCTTAAAAAAGAGACAAAACTGAGCGAAAGAGATATGAGATTTGTCTAAAGCCAAAATGTTTTTTACATGCTCCCTATGGGAAGTATGTTGCTTTGCTTCATCTACTCCCTCATGCTTGCACTCATATCAGACGTTTATGGAGCACATTTGATTAGCTGGGCTCTTTTCTAGGAACTGGGGGCTACAGCTAGGGAGACTTGGGATTTATAATCTGGCAGGAGGACAGAGCCTAAATAAGTAATTAACTGCAGTTGTAATTAATTACAAAAGAGACATGTAGGGTGCAAAGAGAGCATATGAAAATATATAACAATGTAAAAAATTTAGGAAAGAAAAAAATTACGGATTAGGAACAGTATGAAGTTAATGAAATCAGTATATTTATAATCATGAGCTCATTGTAGACTTTATGGTTAAGCTGAAGAAACTGTATGAAAAATGAAAATAATAAACTAACGACATTTGCAAGAGTGAAAAAGTTAAACCTGGGTTTCCCCAATCAGTTACATCAATCAAGATGTCTTTATGTCTGACTTATAAGGGGACTATTTGGAAAGCGGAAGGACTACAGAGGAATAATCTCCTAAAACCCTCTCCCTCTCCTTGATCGATAATGGCACAACAAACTATTTATTTAACTCTGCAGCACAGTCGAAATCATTTTTTTTTCTCTTTGTAAGACTCAAACATAAGTTTCTAAGGAAGTATTCAGACAATATTTTACTTTGGTAATCAATGCAATAAGGAGAAATTACTACTTCGACAGTTGATCAGGCATCAATCAAAGTTATATACTCAATTTGTAAGTGGAATAAAAGTGATGGCCATTAAGGAGACAGGGTATAGGGAAGGAAGGGCTGTACAGTGTTTCATGGGCTGCTAAGTTACCAGAGACAAAGGCTGAGATAATATTCAGCTTTACATTTATAACAGCTCATCAAAAATGTAACATTTTGTTGAAATTGATCTCAGGTTAATTAAAATAAATAGGATTAAAAATTTCTTACAAAATGAATTTTCCTCCTTTTGTATTAAATACAATCTATGTTTTCTTTGTTTCTCTCCCATTCTCCACATTTATTTATCTTTATTACTAGACCCTACTGTGGTAATACATCAAGGTAATAGTGTTCTGATAAGAATGTACCTGGGATGATTTGTCAGCTTTTGCTTCAGAGACTGGAATACTTTAAACATAGAAGTCAATTGTAATAATTGATGCTGCCCTATTTGACACAAATAAAAGACTCATATAATGACACAGTGGGAAAATAGAAAGTAGATTGAGCACTGGACATGAAACAAGAGCTGGAGTGGAAGTAGAAGAATCCTCCGAGTTGTGGAAGAAACTAGAAAATTGCCTCAAGGTCAGAGAAGATGCCCTCTGTAAAGCCAGTCTTAGACTATGAATGCCATGTGTGTGGGGGGAGGAGAGGAGAGTGTTACAGATACAGGAGAGCAGACATGTAGGTCCATAAATACCAGCTGCAAACTCCAAGAGATGACATTCACTTAGACCATGATGTGTACAGACATACCCTCCACAGTCTTTCCTGGTATCCTCAAACCTGTCAATTATTAATGTCAGAGGCAGCTCCCTGCTTTGAGATTTCCAGAGAGAGGCAGGAAGGGAGTGCAACAAAACAAGTAGAGCAGATATTCAGAGTTTCAAATGCATTAAAAACTGTCTTTCCAGCGTAGGTTCTATTGATAATCCCCAGGCCAACTTTAGGTTGTCCATCTCAGTCTTATATATAGGACATAATCTCTCCTTCATCAGTGAAACTTGATAATGGTCGGTGATTTTTATCAGTGAACACTAGAGAACATAAGTTAGAATCTTCATCAAAAGCTCAGTTGTGGGCTTCCCTGGTGGCGCAGTGGTTGAGAGTCCACCTGCCGACGCAGGGGACACGGGTTCGTGCCCCAGTCCGGGAAGATCCCACATGCCGCGGAGCGGCTGGGCCCATGAGCCATGGCCGCTGAGCCTGCGCGTCCGGAGCCTGTGCTCCGCAACGGGAGAGGCCACAACAATGAGAGGCCTGTGTACCACAGGAAAGAAAAAAAAAAAGCTCAGTTGTAAGAAGTACAGTATAAAAAATTGAAGAATTCTGTTCTGCCCATTGATATTTTTTACCAGTCAGAGGTTTGTGCCCTGGAACCTCATTATTTGGCTCTTGGGTGAATGTGGCTTTTAATACACCACTTACCTTTCAGTATGCATAAACGCACTATGCTTAACTTCTCACTATGGGAAGATGTGCTTCGTTGCTTCTGTTTTGGTTGTGAAATACCTGGCCCACGCAGGCCAATCAGTCCAGTCAAATATAGGCCAGAAAGAAATAGCAATACAATCACAAGCCATAAAACAAAGGTCCTGTAGTGATGTAGAAATCTTCCACCAAGGCTACCAACAATTTTCTGAGAAATCATATTAATTTATAAGGAAACTTAAAGAGACACGATACAAGTTACTAAATTAGGAAAGGATAATTTTTAAGAAGTGGGGTGCCACTTTCAAACTTCTACATACAGGCGGAGTGGGAGGACATTTCATAATGGAGATACAACTTTTATTTAAAAATAAACTTTTAAAAGTTTAAGCAATTATATGCACTAGGCACTTTGCACAGCACTTTACATTCATTATCTCATTTAATCCTTAAAGCATGCTTGAGTTAGATACCATTATTATTTGCATTTTAATGGTAAGGAAATAGGCTCAGGAAGGTGATTCAGCTAATAAGTAGGAGAGGCTTTCAAGTTTAAGTCAGAGTGCCTCCCCCAGGGTCATTATGCTCTGCTAGATTTATTTACCTTTGCTGTCGTCTCTCAGTGAAGGGCTGGGAAGCATAGGCAGGAGGGGAAAAAGGTGGTATAATTGTGGCCACGCAGCTGGCTATTGTTCAGTCTTTGATAAAGTTGTACCATAAATGACATAGCTTCCTGACTCCTGAATAAAATATTTTGCTATCGTCTATCTGATTGTGAAATATAGTATGGAGGAGAGGGAAATTTATTTGGAAAGAAGAGGAACAGATAGGTATCCGTTACTACAATATGTTGGGTCTGGTAAACAGTGAGTGGTGCGTGGGATGCACTGGAAAAAAGTGTAGCTCATGTGATTTTACGTATGTGTCACCAGCTATATCCCATTATAGACAGAGTACACTATCACAGATGCTGCAGATCCCTACTCCTACATCCTCTTTTACTGTGAGGCTGGAAAGTTAAGTACTTGATTCTTGAGTCTTCCTTGCAGCTAGAGGTATATACATGGGACCCAGTTCTGGCTAATGAGTGGTTAAGTGGAAGTCTGTTGGGGAAGGCTTCTCTTTCTGAATAAAAGGAGAAGCTTCCTAAGGAGAAGTCCTTCACCCTCCTGACTTCCGTTTCACTTGAACTCGGATGTGGTTCCTAAATGTGTAGTAGGCTTGTTGTAACCAAAGGAGTCACAGAAATGCTGGCCAGCCACCCCCTTTCTCCATAAACTCCTCTTGGCTTAAACTTTTGGTCAGTTATTGTTTCTTGCAGCCCAAGCTATTCCTAATTAATACACATGTCATGTTATCTTTCTTCTTTTCCACAAACTATATTATGCCTGGGTGAAGTTTCAGAAGTACATGATCGTAAAGGTTATGTGGTTTCATGTTGGCAATTCCCAGTTCTCCACTAATTGTGTGCAGCCCCTATGTTTCTGTTTGAGGCACAATGGGCTATTCCCCTTTCCCCAGACATGCCAGAGCCATCCCCTCCTGTGTGCCTTTGCCTAATGCTGTTGCTTCTGCTGGAAATCTTCACAGTCATTCTGAACTGTTGTCCCCATCGTGAAGTCTTTTCTGGTCCTCTCAGGCTCAATGCTCTGTGCATATCTTCCCGTATATGCCCTTAACACTCTTCTTGTCTTTATTATAATGCTGATTCTTTGTTTGGTAATCATATGTTTACTTATGTGTTTTTACCAATAATCTCTGAACTCTTAGAGGTCAGGTTTCATGTCATATGTGTCAGACACACAACAGGTGCTCAGTAAATATTTTGTTGTTGATTCAGTTCTTCCTCCTTTGAATCCCCCTGGAACTCTCTTCTTACCTCTCTTTGGCACACGTCATTTACTTTTCTTATTTCATAACTCAGTAGTGGGCTACTTAGAATTCTGTCTTGCTCATCTTTGCATCTTGAATGTATTTTTAAGCTAAATTCGTATTTGATGAATTGAATTGGACTGTTAATAGTTAATACATTAAGGATATCTCAATCATCATGTTAATTGCTACTTCCCCTGGGGATGGGGAGGAGAAATGAGGGATGAACTGTAAGCATCCAGTTCACTGAAGGGGTTTTTAAAAATCTCTCCTATTTAAGTTAAAAGTGAAAAATTAATTTGCTATAGAAAGAAACCCATGTCCCACATTCTCTGATGCAGAAGTGTTTGAAGGATGTAAAAGAAGAATCTGTTTTCAAGAACTTTCTAGTTTCCCGTCTCTAGTCGTCAATCCAATTCAAGTGCAATTTAATAAGTTAATTGCAATATGTGATTGACAGAGGCAGGGGACAATGTCTGATGTGAGGACTTCGCTATAAAAAAATTATGATAATAACTAAGGATCCTATTATTTCATTAAGGACTCTATGTCTTGGCTGATGCACAGCAAGACTTCCTCAAATTCTACCTTAGAAGTGATTGATATTAAGCCTGTATTCGTCCATTATGTCACCAAACCAGAAATGGAGAAAATGTTGATCAAGGTCAGTTTGAATCTTAACTCTTGTGAGCCTAAAGGTCTAAGGTGGAAAATAGTATCACATACAAATCTGGTTGAAGGCATCGTTTATCCTGCCAGATTTACTTAGGAGGTAGTAAGAAGGTAGTAAGCAGCCATGAACCTCACTAAATTAAAAAAACAAAAACTTGTAAAAAAGCAGTTTCCACGATAAATAAGCAACCAAGGTGGGGGGAGGGAGTGAAGGAGAATTTTCATTATGTAACATAAATGAATTCAGAATAATGAAAGATTTAAGAAGACTCACATATGATTTTTTTTAAAAAGAGTTGTCTTTCTGGAAACCAAGAGGCTTTAGTTTTAAGTATTTTGTTTCTGAATCAGAAATTTCAGTGAAGCTGTGCATTAATAATGTACCTGTATCTGTTTTTTTTTTCAAATATCAGATAATTATTTGATAGCTTAGACCATTAATTATTGTTTTTTTAAATTGAACTTATATTTATTATTTGAATATTTAGTAGCCTTAAAGCAATATTCCTAAAGTGATTTTTCATGTATATTAATTTTCAGTAAAATGTTAAACGGTGGGATACTTCTTAAATTTTAACATTTTATGAAGAGTTTAAGAAATCATTTTATTGAATGTGAAACAATTGAGGAATATAGAAAGATTTTCAACATAAAATTTTTAAATTAAAATAAAAGGGAAAAAATCATATAGAGTGGTACTTAAATGCAAAAATGAATAGTTACATCAAAAAACTTTCCCCCTCAAAGTGGAAATAACTCATCCTTCATTATGCAGCAAGATAGTTGTTCATCTAACCTAAACATTTACAGTAACTGATTTATTCACCGTTGAAAATCAAATCTATTGCAGTTCAGATAATTTCTCTGCATTAGGAAAATGAATACATTAGAAGTCTGCTTCAGCAATTTAGTCCTCCTAAGCAGCGATTCTGCAAGCTTGGTAGAAGATGTCAAAACCTGCTGAAACCTAACAGGGTCAACTCCAGTTTGTGTATCCCGGTCCACTCTACCTTTCCATCAGGCGGTACGTGTGGAAATAGAAAAGCAGCTCTCTAATTAATCAAAGTCAGATGTGCCTGAACGCCTGGAGTTGCTGCTGGTCCTTGTCCCAGCTTCTCCCATGTTCTCGCTCTATGTTTTTACCTTGAAAACTTCTGCTCTGAGCTGGGAATGCCTGAAGGGCTTGCACGGTAAGTCAACGTGAAATTATCTCAGCAGGAAGAAGTTGCTTTTCAGCTTAAATGATTTAAGGCAGCAATTTTTCACACTCTCAAACTCTGACAAACGCCCAGATTGCCTCTCATGTCTGACTTCAAAATATTCAAAGAAAAGCTATTTTTATTAAAAACACTCTAGAGAAAATTGTATGTCACTTGTTCTCTGATATAACTTCATTTCTCCTGACAGTGACAATTTTCACCTCAGTACAATTTCTTTATTTTTTCCAAAGCTAATTCTGCTTAATATTAGTATTTATACAAACTCATATCAACTTGTCTCTGTGAAATATTCAAGGGTGTCAGGTAAATGTTGCTCACTGTCATTCATCTTCTCTGGGTGTTCAAAATGATCAATCGATTTAAAACTACACGTAATTAGTTTGGATATTATTGTTTTATTTGTAAGGGAGAACTTAACAATTGTAAAAACCCTTCATCTGACACACCTGTGTCTGCGACTGCAAGGATTTCCAAACTTGACGGCACGTGTCTGTTGCCAAAGATCATAAAAGTTTACATTAATTAATCTATTTGTTCTGTGCCTTTAAATAAAGCAGTTAATACAGCGCATGTTTTGTTTTATGCTGCTTACATGTTAATAAGATTACGGTGGATGTCATATTGCACAGAAACATCACATTTGCTTTATTATGAATGCTGGCAGTGCAGAAACATCACATTATAATCACTTCAAAAAAGAAATATATTATGCATATTTTCATATGTGTTTATAATTCCACTAAACCTCAGCAGAATCAAACTCAGTAGGGACAAGAATGACAGAAGGTTTAATGTTCCAGAGCCTGCTGAAATCTTGGTACATTAATATATAGCAGGATGGTTAATATGTATAAGGTTACTTGTGGCCTGTGACCTCAAAGCATATCTTCTGGCCTTATCACGTTTCCATGAGAAAAAGTAACCACTGGCATGTGAATTTTCCACAAATAATTTGGAGCTTTTTTAAAGGGTTAATTTTGTTTCTAACTGTGAAAGCCTGAAGTAAAGTGTGTATGAGGGTAATGTGAACAGTAACCATTATCCAGGTACTGAGGCAGTGGAGCACACTCCTTTTTAAATATATGTACCAATTTCCTACAAGTATGCCTTTTATATTCCACTAAATGTTTCATTTCTAAATAAAACTGGATCATTTTTATTTCATTTATATCCATTACAAAGAAATCAAGGAAAGAATTACCTGGCAGCCTTCTTCTTCACACAGTGCTGGGGTCGGGTCAATGGAAGTACATCAAATACAGCAGGGAAGCACGTTTCATAAATTTCAGTGTTACAACAATGCCATACACAAACACCCCTGCTTGAGAAGTTGTCATCTTTCCCAGTCTGTGACTTGTAACGTGTTTTCTGTTTGGAAGTCACAACTACTTTGATTTTGTTTAGCTTCCTTGAGTTTTATTTACCATAGTTACTAGCTCACTGAAGGGGAAAATGATTTATGTTTTAAGACATACTTAAACATAACAATCTGTATCTTCCTCGATATTGAAACATTTTTAAGATAATTTCTGTATATACGATGAAATCTGTGAATAGTTGATAGCTTAACCTAAATAATTGTTGAAAAGCCAAAACTTTACTGGTAAAACGACTTTGTGTGCCCACATACACACAAGATTGCCTCTCAGAAGGGTTTAAGTAGCTTGTTATGGGTTAAAATTTACTTGGCATTAAAAAAATGAGTATTTAATAAAAATTTGCATGCTAACAGTATTATTTCTTTTGTGTTTTCAAAGGAAGAAGCCATGCTATAATATTGTTTAGGATTCTTCTTTCTTATTGATAAATTCAAACTATGTTATATTCATGAATTGTTTAAATGCTTTGTTTCTATTTTACAATACGTGCATACAGGTAGGAAGAAAGTATAGGATTTTCTTCCTGACTAAAATATTTACAACTTTATCTTATTGTATATTTTAACTGTGTTATGGGAAAATAGAAATTGTTTATCTGAAATATAATTACCTTAGATATATACCAGTGAGATTGTTATTGACCCAAAGGAATACCTCACATTAAGCTTTAGATTTTAATAAAATTTCAAAATGAGCTCATTCTATGATATTATTATTTATAAAATTATGTTATTTTCAAAAGCACATAATTTGATAATTTAAGATCTTATAAGAAATATTTCCTAGTGCTCATTAAAATAAATACTCTCTATAAAGGGATATATAAATGATAATACATTATACAAATATATGAATTAAATTATATTTTATTTATTATCCATTTATATATATATAGCATTAAATTGGTGGTTTCACTAAAACCAGTGAAGTATATTTAGTATTTTTTGTTTCAGTTCTTTTAAAAATACAATAATGGTTTATTACTTAAATTCATGTTTTTCTTTCCTCCTTAGTGTTTAAGTATACTGCATTTGAATCATTGTTTATGGAATATTTAAAATATGAAATGTTTTAGTAAAAATTGGAAACTGGGTAGAACACACACACGCAGTTAAGAAATAATTCAGCAACACCACTGTAAGCAATCCTTAGGGTCTACCTTTGTCCCTGAGTCTAGTCTAAACATTTTTGTAATACAAAAAAAAAAAAAATTATCTGGACTCTTTCAGTGTGATCTATGCCAAGAAATCAAGGAAAGTGATAAAAGCTATAAGAGAGCCTATGCATTAGTGAATATTTATATTGGCAAGATCTGCAAATTTTATAAAAGTAAAACAAACACAGAGGTTGCTTATTTCTGAAAGGAAATCAACCTCACTGAATTTCTTTCGGGAAAACATTATTGCTCAAAATGATATAAATCTCTATTGCTATCTCTAGCAAATTAACTTGAAATGCTAGCAATGCCAAGGAGGTGCATTAAGTTTTCTGTTGTTTACCTTTTCCTAATCACCATAAAAATCCTTAGTGAAAGAGTTATTCTTAAAACAATCAAGACAGTATATCTCTATAAAGGGGAAAATCGATTTAACAGCAAAACTAGATTTATCTCTATTGATCACAAGGCATTCAGTGTAATTTTAGTGAATTATGCCTGGCTTTCACTTCCTAGCAGAAATTTTTCAGTGATGGTCAAAAGGCAAACTGCAAACTACTGCATAATCTTTTGCATGCTATTTACCTGTCCTAATCACTGCTTTACAAATAAAACGGCATATACAGGAGACTGAACCAAATACTTATTTTCTGTTACATGGAACAGTGTTACTGTTGTGTGTGACTTATTTTATAGTACTTACCTAGGAATCTGATGTCATTTCTTTCAATTCATTAGTGAAGAAATCAGGTCTCTATAAAAGGATTCAGTGTTAAAGAAACAAATCCAAGTTCATCTTATGAGAACAGAATTAGAAAGATTAAGAAGTAACATGATTTTTTCTCCTTAAATAGAAGTTATTTTTAAAGACATTATTAACACTTTCATATCTGAAACTTCTTCATAAGCAAGAAGGAAAGCACAAAAGAATTGGAGGCAGATTAAGAAAAATTTAGATTTGCTGTGCTGTATGCCCTATAAATTGTGCATACCATTTGGAGAGAAATATAAAAAGATGAATATTCTAAAAATATCTTAGAGGGTATTTGTTGTTCGCTTAAGTATGTGGGTGAATGAGTCATATTGGCTTATATCTCTTTCAACAGTAATGAAAATACTTGATCTAAATGTATTTTGTCAATGTAGTCATAGAATATTTATTTCTGTGAAATGTTGCACATTTTTCCCTTCTGCTGGAAGGATTAGAAAATTTTATAAATAAATCAGTCCTTATTTAGAAAAAGGGCAATTAAGAAATTCATATTCGTGTAAGAAGTTTAAACAAGGAATATACCTAAACATATAACTGAAAGATATTTCCTTGTAAATCTTAAATTGCATTTTAATGAACAAGTAAAATAATGTTATTCAGTCAATAGATAATAATTGCCTTTTCTTATTGTATAAATCATAACTTTCACTTTTATTATAAATAATGCAAATAATGTGCTTGCTAAATCAAATGGATGATAATACACTAAGTTAACCAATGTAAAAGACTAACTCATTTTACTATTGCTAAAATTTGGATTCACAAATTCAGGTCAATTAAGCTGTTTCCATGTATTCCTAATAAAGTCCATATTCCATAGCTGTTCAAAAAATATAAAGTAACTTTTATTTATTTTGTTACATTAATGATAGCTCAATTGCTATCTTCCACCACACTTAAAGACATTGGTGGTGTTTTGTGCATTCATGCAAAGTAGTGTTGATATTGGAAATTGCTATATTCAATTCTAACTAAATTTATTTTAAAAACCTTATTAACATAAATAACATTCTAATAAGATTTAACATCAAAGCAAAACAGCTTATGAAATATAAGAAAAGAAAAATTTTAATTTGAAGCATTGAAGTAATATTCGAATGTAATATGCAGTAATCATCCTTTTTAAACCATCGACCATTAATTAAAGCAAAATTAACAAGAGTTGAGTTTAGAATGTTAAATGTGATATATAAAAGTATTTCTATTGAAAACTGATATTTACAAGTCACCTAGACTAGCAAAAATACTTTTAAATTGATCCTATAGATCTAGGCAGATTGTAATCATATTTATAACTTGTAACCCTTTGTTTAAAATCTAATAACATTAATATGAATGTATTATTATTATATTGAACTACAACTTTCAAATTAGACAAGTAAAACTTTTAGAAATACTATTTTCAATTGGTTTTCCTATAATATAAATAGCTAATCTAGGATATCATATTTTAGTGACAGTTTTCCTGTTATCGGTATACAATCTTATGATTTTATAGTAAGACAAGCATCATCAAATGTAAGTAAACTGGACTAGTTGTATACATTGTTTCTTTGAAAAAAATTGAAAATACCTAGAGCTTTTTATAAAAGAGGTGGTTGCTAAACTGAATTTTAATAAACCAATATAATAATATTATTGTTCAATAGGTAATAATTGCCTTTATATAAGCTCAAAAATATTGTTTAGAGTGATAAATATACAATGCTCCATTATGCATCTGGGAGTGCTGATGCATAATTTTTAGTTCTAATGTTATTATGTAATTGAGAGAACATGTTCATTTGCTCTAATAACTACTAAGATGCACTTAATAAAATGAAATGTAATAATACTTGCAATTCAATCTATTCATGGAAGTAATTTTAAAAGTCTACCACTCTCCTTAATGTGGATAACATTCATAATTTATAAAGTGTTGTGATGCAGAATTGACAATGCCATTGTTTTTTACACTTTGAGATGATTCTGCAGGCTTCATATCATCTGCATACCAACCTCAGGATTATCAAGGGCAAACAAAAGATAATTAACACCAGAAACAGGCAAATGCAGGAGCTACCGACTGAGGGTTCTCATTTAATGCAAGACTTCTGAAAACCAGAAAATGAAATAACCATAGAAAAGCTTGTCTCTGGAAAAAAAAAAAAAACATTTCACTCTTCTATTCTTTATGTAAACCTTGCCTCACCATCCCAGTTTGTGGCTTATCAGAGAACATGGTCTCAAGGTGGTATAGTCATCATCTATATCAGAGTTAGCAAAAGTTATTTTTAAAGAATGAATTTCAAATTATATATTTTATACTTTTAGTTTCCTTAATACCAATTATAATCATGAATTTATTTATAATGTGTGTAGAAGAGTGGAAAACAAACTACTCCCATAATAACTTCTATCATGTTTTCACATTTACTAACTAGGCTACAATAAAAAGGAAATTTCTACAATTAAACAGACTATTTTATACTTAGCTGCAGTTTATATAACACTATATACAGATAGTATGTGTTCAAATGATGGTTTCAAATCAGTAAAATCTTATATTTATTCACATGAAATAATACTGATAGCAGAGTGCTGTGTTGACCTTGATTATAGTACTGTCTTACTGCTAAAGTGAAATTATTTATATTTTCCAAACTAAGTGCCCTTTAACTTTTAGTAAATCATCTCTGTTAGTGTGATTGACATATGTGGGTATTTTCACTTTACAATACGGGGCAATTGTTAAATATTTTAAATACTGAACTTCTAAAGTTCTGAAATAATAATTATAAAATTATGTTTGAAATAAAGTGACACAGTTTATAACGAATTCATATATTAAAGACTTTTTTAAAATGTTAGGCTTCTCTGATAAAGTATCATGTTATTAACAATTTTAACTGAAATGGGTTAGTTAGTGACAAGCCTCAGAGTTTACAATTATAAAAGAACATTATTGGAATATGGCATTTTATCACATGGATAAAATCACAGTTTGTCTTCAGGAAATAATTATGCATTTTGGAGCTCTTATGTGATACAGTTGCTAGTTCATTTGCCAAACACCACCGTTAAGTGGATATTCCATAAAATCTTTCCATTGGCAGTATGATTGAGAATAGTTTATTTCCTTTTGAGTTAATTTTTTTTTCTTATTTTATACCAACTATTCTGCACAACTTTCAAAAAGGGTCAAAAGAGATTATATGTCATATTTAGTTTAATTCTATTCTCTGTAGCACCTGGATTAATTGCGCTACATGATTACCTTTTAAAATATCAAGTCATTGTCTATAAAAGAATACACAGTTAATCATAAAATAAATAAAATAAATCTCTCTTATGCCACATAAATTGTTAAAAGAAACATGTTAGTCATATCTCCAAATTCTTTCCACCAGCTTCTTTCCTCCACATATATTGTCCTGTTGTTATGTCCCAGGGCCCCATCTTTGGGGTCCATTGCTTGATCATCTGTACAGCTATATCAAATAACTTGAACTATTCTTTTAATCTTGTACTGATAAACATTAGTCTAAGTTAAGACTCATAACAAGGCACATAACTGGCTTCACTGTTTGTACTAAAATGACTCTTAATTGTATCAATTTGACTGAATGGAAATATTTTACTAAAACTAAAGCTACAGTCTTCTTGATTTACCTGAAAAATATTTCAGGAAGATTTTATTTACATACATATTTTAGTTATCTTCAGAAATGCGTTGTGGCAGTTAAAAATGGCCACACATTCTTGACACATGTCCTATTGAGACATAGGGTCTATTTTCTCTCTCCTGGAATCTAGGCGGTCTATGACTGCTTTGATAAAGGAGTATGTTGGAAGTGATGCCATGCCATTTCTGGGACCAGCCTTTGGGAAGACTGGCAGTTCTATCTTGATTTTTTAGAGCCCCGAGCTGCCTGTAAGAAGTCCAACTTTATGTAAGAAGTTCATGCTGCAGAAACCATGAGCAGAGGCGATGGGGCTACATAGAAGGGAAGGGTGGTTCTGCTGAGCTCAGCCCTCCAGACATTCTTGTCAAGGTTCTAGGGATGTAAGTGAACCTAAGTGGGATCTTCCAGACCAGATCAGTCACTAACAAAATACTGCCCAGTGACGTCAGTTGATGCCCGTGGAGCATGAGAATGGTTCAGCCCAGACCTATCACAATTTGTGACCCACATAATCATGAGGTAGGATTACATAGTATTTTGGAAAACGTGTTATATAGCAATAGATAACATAAAAAGACATTTAAGCATTTGAGATACACAAATTATAATTTGTAAATAATGGCTGAAATTATGGTATTTAATACTGTGAAATGACTTTTATCCATGCAATTCATACAGTAAATAGCTTTATCTTAATCCAAGAAAACCTCATTTCTCTAAGAAATCGAAGAACTTGGATGAATAATCAGTTATTTGCATGATCTTTTTACTCAAAATGAGGCTTTTTACCAAAAAATGTTCATTTTATTTATTTAGAGCTTTATCTTATTAAGCACTTGTTATAGATTATCTTATCCAACTGATTCATATATCCCCGTAAGTTATTCCCGTTACAGATATGGGGAAGCAGGGACTTAAAGAGCAGACGGCTTGCTTCAGATCACCCGGTGAAGTGAGCAAATCAATACTAGAATCCAAATTTTCAGATTCGGTGCTCATTTATCTTTTAACTTCATCCATATCGTCTCTGGTATCAGGCTGCCTGTACCTGAAATTTGTATGCCAACATTTTATGCAAAGTCTGATACATACCTCAAAAAACACACCAAAGTGGTTGTTTGTTTGTTTGTTTTTTGATGAATTAACTCATGAGATTTCTTCTAATAGCAATAGGAGTTGTCTGTCTAGCTAGAGAACACTTTTTGTTTAATATTGTTTTAACACTAATATATTAATAGATAGGACTGTTCTAAGACTGTAATAGGGAATTTGAAATAGTAACTTAGTGTGTTTAAGCAAGGTATTTGCATTTTATTTCTATGTTTACTGAATATGAACTCCAGGATTCAGAAGTTGAGCCTAACTTTGACCACTAATTTTCTTTAAAACATACAAAACACTATACTCTCTGTACTATATTTATATGCATAAAAATCAGCTGACATGTGAGTTAGTCAACTATTGAAAGAGGTTGTTTCATTGTTACAGACCTAAACTATAAATCTGTATCACCATCCAATTTTCTTCTTGGGTTCTTTTCATCTTTTTGCCTTAAAAATTCCTCCAAATATCCCTAATAATTCCCACTGTAACAATATTTTTAGAAAATTATATTCTTTCTCATTGTTCCTCTTCCTTAAATATCAGTAAATTATCATCTCTACCACTAAGCACTGCTTCACCATGTTCTGTCAGGTACGCTTTCTTCATTAATTACCGTCACCTTTTCTCTTAATCATTTTGAATTTTTGAATCTTTCTTTAATTTGCCTTCTCAAATTGGGATACCTAAAATTAAACATGCTATTCAGAGTTTTTCATTGTAGCCTTTTTCATCTCTTTCCAATATTAATCACAAGATTATTTACCTCTTTTAAGGGTTTCATTTTCAATCATGTCCTAGTTAAGATGCATTCAAAATAATTAAAATGCCATAGTTGAAGTACAGGCCTACAATTCCATATTAACTCTCTGAATAATAAAATTTTGTGTGCTAAGACATCAGTAGAGTGAATGTTTATGTGACAAAGAATGAGAAAGATTTCTAAGAAAGCTGAGAAATACCTTACCAGAAGTTTTCTGAAACAAAAATTTATGCATTGCTGGGCCAAGGATTGCATACAAGGCCACTGACCTGTTTCAATGCTAGAGAGGTTGCTTTTGATTTAAATATTTCCAAAAAGGCTGACTGCCATAGGATAATTGTTTGCATTACCAGGGAATATACACATTTTAAAAGAATTTAAACTTAGCTCTGTCTTGTGTATACGAATGCTTGCGTGTTTGTATAACGTACATAATTTTCCTTCTCCTCAAGATAATAAAAAGCAAAATAGTGGCCCTAACTCTGGATAATATTACAAACAGTAACGAGTATAAATGCAGTTTTCTAACTGGTAATGAAGGCAAAAAATACTTCCAGACATTTTCCCATGAAATTTTGTACCTGTACACTTTGTCACTTTGCCACTGTAAAACTATTTCTTTAATTTTAAGAATTCTGAGATTGAAATGCTGTTAAATATTTGGAAGGTGTACAGTATCTAATAGCAGGCAGAATGGATGAGCATTCCATTTTCTAGAAAAATAATGTTTCAAAATATTCTGCCTACATCAAAACATTTTCTTACCTAAACATTTTTTAGACAGTTTTGCATTTGGGGGATATTTTTTCTTGAAATGCCTTCCTTTTGGTGGATGGTATTCATCTTGATAAGTAGTTACTATTATCAAGGATAAAAATACTGAAGAATAGAAAAAGATGTTAGAAAAGAAATCTGTATAAAACTATGGGGATAGGTTATAAAAAAAAAACCAAAGCAGCATTTGTTAGATCATGAGCCAATTAATTTTAGAGTAGAAAACAAATTCTCCTTTCATTCATGGAATCTTATATATGATTGCAGACCTGTGTGGGGAGGTACAGTGACTTTTAGTGGCCTGGAAGCCCTATTTTGTTCAGTCCTTGTTCTCATCAAACTTATCAGTAGTTGTATTCACCAGCATGAAAATAGATTCTGGATATGAAATCAAAAGAATGAGGAAATATGAAGAACACCTCATAGAGAGTAAATTTCATGAGGATAGTGATTTTGTAAGAATAAGAGCTAGACTTAATTAAGTATCATTAACCGATTAAGCACTGTGGTAAGTACTTTCTGTGCATTAACTCATTTAATCATCATAACAACCCTAATTATTATGATTCTTGTATTATAGATGAAGAAGCTGAGACACAGAGAGGTTAAGTAACGTTCTACTGTCTTAACTGCTAATAATGGGTAGAGCTGGTAATTGAACTCAGGCAGTCTGGTTCAGTCTGCTCTAATTACTCCAGTGATTTTCAAACTTGCAAATATATCCGAATCACTTGGAGGGCTTATTAGAACACAGATTTCTGGGCTCCATCCCCTGAGTTTCTGATTCATTATGTCTGGAGAGTGGACCAAAACTTTACATTTCTAAGGGGTTCTCAGGTAATTCTGATGCCTCTGGTCCAAGGACCACACTTTGAGAACCACTGCATTAAACTATACTCCCTCTTAGGAGCTCTTCTTGACAAGCTGGATAGCATGTAATTTTAGGTTCTGTGAAATTTTGCTTTAAGGGATTTAAATGTTTGCCTTGGTCAAAGCAAATAATGGATGAACTCACAGTAATGGTATGTTCTAATTAAGCTAACCATTAGGAAAGGCAAGCGGGCACAAATTCATTCATTCAATAATCATTTATTTAATTGACAATCATGGGTTTAGGGGTTTGAAATACAATGATGGGAAATGTATTGGCCTTTCTCCGAAGAAATTCAGCCTAGGAAGATGTATAAACAAATAATTGAAGAACAGTGCGAGGGCTTCCCTGGTGGCGCAGTGGTTGCGCGTCCGCCTGCCGATGCAGGGGAACCGGGTTCGCGCCCCGGTCTGGGAGGATCCCACGTGCCGCGGAGCGGCTGGGCCCTTGAGCCA
>NC_041218.1:35060830-35063330 GCF_002837175.3 Physeter macrocephalus
GGCTGGGAGGATCCCACGTGCCGCGGAGCGGCTGGGCCCTTGAGCCATGGCCGCTGGGCCTGCGCGTCCGGAGCCTGTGCTCCGCAACGGGAGAGGCCACAGCAGAGGGAGGCCCGCATACCAAAAAAAAAAAAAAGAACAGTGCGATGTGTTTTGCAGTGGTGAGGCAAGGGGTGTGGATTGAAAGGATCAGAAAAAGTTTCACAGAGAAGTATTTGAGTTGTCTTAAAGTGCGACCTGAAGTTAACAGTGGTATGGGTTCTAGTGAAGAGGGTATATGCCAAGTTATGGAGATGAGAAAAGGCACATTGAATATTGGAAATTATTAAGAATCTGATTGCAGCTCAGGGTTGGAGCAAATGAGTGGGAGGCTGAGTAAAATATGATTAACATGAATATGCAGGAATTTATGAAAGCACGGTGACTTCCTGGACTTTGGATGAGAAGTCATGGAGAAGTTTTTTTGTTTTTGATGTGGACCATTTTTAAAGTCTTTATTGAATTTGTTATAGTGTTGCTTCTGCTTTATGTTTTGGTTTTTTGGCCATGAGGCATGTGGGATCTTAGCTCCCCAACCAGGGATTGGGCCTGCACCCCCTGCATTGGAGGGCAAAGTCTTAACCACTGGACCGCCAGGGAAGTCCCTCATAGAGAGGTTTTAAGCAAGAGATGGGCATTCTAGGAAAGGTGACTGGCAAATGCAAAGTTAACAGTGATAACCTAGAAATTGTTTGAAGGACACTTTAGAGCAAGGGACCTTAGAGGCTAGACCAGGCAGGAAAGGATGTAGGAGTAATCTAAGATAATGGCTATGGGGTTGAATAGGAGAGAGTAGGTTAGATAAATAAATCACACTGAGTGGTGCTGTTTTAAGTGTTTATGTATTTTAATTCACATAATACTTGGATGAAACCAAGTACTATTATTTTCTCTGTTATACAGATAAGAAAACTGAAGCACAGAGAAACTGGGTCATTTCCCCGAGGTCACACTGCTTGTCAGTGGTAGAGCCAGGCTTTGAACCCAGGCATTTTGGCTCCAGAGTCTGCCTTCATATCCAGGTCTAGTGATGGACTGGATATGGAAAGTAAGGGAAAAAGAAGGTACTTCGAATACTTGCCACAACTGGCACATATTTAGGCCAGTAAACACATACACAATATCCAGTGGTTGTTAGGTAGCTTGGCTATCTAATCCATTCAAATGATGATCTAGTGGAATTAATAGGAAACCAGACGCCCTTTTCAGCAGGTTTCCTTATTAGGATTCTCTAAGGCTGGAGTGAACACGACGCCTAGCAGAGCATGCGATCGATGAGGCAGACATCCCCTCTAGAGTTATCACTCTGGCACAGGGATGGCACATACTCTTCTGGCCATCCATGCTAATGTTACAGTTTTAACAACAACCACTACTGGGTTAACGCTGGGACTCTCAGCCCTGCTTCAGAGTTTGATCAGTTCAGTCACCAATTTTTTCTACCAAGGGCCTGCCATTTATTCGACATTTTTCTAGGTAATAGGGGCATAGAATGAAATAGTCCTGCCTTGGGAGAACCAACTATGTATGTGTACATTTCATCATAACGTGGTGCTGTGGTAGCCAGTGTATAGGGTGCTATGGAAAATTAACAGGATGAGGATCACACAATACTTTGGAAGTATGGCCAGAGCCACCAAACTTCTTATCACTTCCCCAGCAGATGACTAAAGCTCCTCTCTGTCTTTCACAGTGAAGAAGAAGAAAATGAAATTGAGTAAGAAGACATAGAGTAGAAGAGAAGGAAAGGAAAGACTCTGCAGCTTTTCCATCATGGTGGACTTAAGGTACCAGCTCTTTCTGAGACAGTGAGGGATAGTCAGATCAATGTGGTAGGAACAATATTAAGGCATTTCTAAAACCGAAGGCTATTAATTTAAAAGACATACACTTCTCGGAATCTAAGATAAAGGTACAACTTTCTAGCCCTAGTCATTTTACCATTTGGAAAGGAAATGCCTTCATTTGCTAGACCTGGTTAAGCATCATTACAGGGAAGACACAAACCAGGCAAAAAAAAAAAAAAGGAAAGAAAAGAAAATGTACTTTGAACTTTCTTTTAGATACTCGGTTTCTGTGGCTTGAAAGTTCAGAGGGGATTTTTAGGAGTACAATTGAAAATATAGGATATCCATTGAAGAGTGTCACCAGATAAGAATACACAGAAGAAAGTCTTGCACGATATTTGGTAACAAATGTGTGAACGTAATTATGTGACTCTGATGAAGGAAACATGATTAAATGGTTTTGTTTTGTTTATTCATGGACAATGGTTAGATATAGTCTTCATCACAATGACTAAAAAGAAAAATGATTGTTGAAAATATCAAGCTTTTTATAAGCATTTTCTCTTCTTCAAATAGCTAAAAGGAGGTAAGAAAATAGTTTGAACTTTAACACTCTTTTGAATGTATTCTGAAACCACAGCCCTTAGCAATTTAGAGAATTCCACAGATAACAG
>NC_041218.1:35068330-35286539 GCF_002837175.3 Physeter macrocephalus
CTAACAGACTTATAAAGCAAGAACCATCAGGTAATTCCTTGTTAAAGGTGTAAGAACATATAGAATATACATTTTTTCAACATTCAGAGCTTAAAGAGCTAGTCTATATAAATGGACTTTAATAAAAGAATGATTTGTTTCTGTTTTCTCAGTATTTTCATGTTGGAACATAGGGGAAGGGAAGAGATTATACTTCTCTTTTGCTCATAGCTTCTCGTAGTGTTCTCCAGATGTACCTCATCTCTTGTAAAGATACATTCTTATTCATAAAAATGTACTTTGATACTCTATGAATAAAAAACAATATAGCGTTTAAATGCTGCTAGGGTGCCATAACTTTTCCAAAGCAAACATTCAAACTAGAATTGGGGAAAAAATTCAGCAGACAATTCCAGGAAATCAGTAACAAACCTTGCAAGATGATTTTTCAGTTTTTGAGAGTACGTACATATGCAAGTTGAGGTTCATTCAGAAAAGAAGTTGATTTTAGTGTCTGTGCAAAAGAGCTTTCTAAGTAATTGCTGCTCTAATGGGTTTATCATCTCTTTCAGTCCCGTGTTTATTCTCCCTCAGACATATCTCCAAGAGCTTGGGATACAATTTTAAAAATATTGTAATTTGTAACTTTAATAACTCTATTTTTTTCAGAGTGAATATCACCATCTCTAGTTTTACCCACACAGAGCCTCAGAATCTTGTTTCGTAATCAAGGAAGGTCTAAATTGGCCAGATCTCTCTTACTATGTCTGTGGTGTTTTTGTAACTTGGGCCTTTATAAACACTGCGTAAGTTTGATAGGAATGTTTGAACCCAAACCATGAAACAAGCACAGTATGGATTTGATTTTACAGTTAACTTAACATTTGTTGAGCTGTGTTCCTGAAATAATTTTTAATGCTCTTCTCACTAAAGAATTGATGTCAACTTTCAGCTTTGTCTTGTATGTGTATGTATGGTCTCTATTCTAGTGCAAGCCAGATTTGGGTTTTGCTGATCACTTTCTGTTCTGTTATCTTTGGCCACAATGATCAGCTGCTTTCTTCTAAAAGGGCACTAACACTATTTACATAAAGATTTTAGTCAAGATTGAAGTAGCTGATCGAAGTTTCATTTAAAATTAGGCATTTATTAGTGGCCCCTGGGTTGGGTTTCAGGAAGGCTGGACCAAATCCAGAATCCTTGAAGGCACACCAGAAGTCAGGAGCTGGAGAGACAAGATGAAAACACCAAGTTTTAAGGGTTAGGACTGGGTTCATAAATAGGAAATAGAGCCTTATTTTTTGATAAGGTGGGAAGTGAATTGGCCCAGGTCATGTGCCCATCTCTAAACCATTTATTGTGAGGAGATGGAAGCAGGGCTCTGAGTGTGCACATCTGAGCCATGTACACACCTAGAAGCCAGGGAGTGTGGTCAGACCCTGCTAAACCACTGGAACTGAGGCAAAGCAGGGCAGTTCCCCAAGAAAAAGCTTTGGATTCTGTTCCCAGTAAAATGGATGGTGGGTAAGCAAAACAGTGTGTGTCCATGACAGCCATATTCTAGCTTTTTGAACTTGAGCATCTTATATAATCGTTCTGAGCCTCAGATTTTTTAATCTATACAATTGGGACAATAAGACCATCCTAGAAGGGTTGAGAATGGGAGATTATTTATGTAAATTGATTCTCAAGCATTGAACATATAAGGTAAGAAAATAAACTTAATAAGTTATTGCTTAAGAGCAATACTTAAATAAAATATATTGTATGCATATATTATGTGAATGTATTTATATTCATGATTATTTTTTTAGAGTTGGGTTTGGAAAAAAATGATATGGGACATTAGTCCAAAATGTGAATAGTAACTGTCTCCAGATTTTCTTTATTTTCCAGGTTTTCTTTAATAGCTATGTGCTTCTTTTATGATATAAAATAAATTATCTTTTAAAATAAAACAGAAAAAATGCATGTATTGTCATTAATCCTAAAACATACTTTTTTTCAATGTATATTTAATTTTGAGAATATGTCCTCACAATTCACTAAGTACATTGTGTTGGACCATCAATATAATACTCCCATTTAGTTGTTTATTGTTATTTTCTTTTTATCAGAATAAGTGTGCCAATTCAGTTTAAATTTTTATAATAAATATGTGAGGACCAGTTGCCTTTAAAGAATGACTAGTAGGTTTGATTGAAAAATATGTCATGCAGTTATTATTTCTTTACCCAGTGTCTAAAATCCCAATGGAATTGTCCTTTAACATTTGTGCTATTAAATGCTTCTGCATTGGGTTGAGTTCAAGGAAGTTTATAACTAAAGATGGTGAAAGGAGTTAATAATAATACTATTTACCTGGCTATACCTATAGCATTGTTCTTGTGTGTGTGTGTGTGTGTGTGTGTGTGTGTGTGTGTGTGTGTGTGTTCACGCAGACACATGCGAACATACACACCTACACTACATTCAAATAAAGTCCTTTTAAGAAACCAGCTATAAGATGTAGAGAATGGACTTGAGGACACGGGGAGGGGTAAGCTGGGACAAAGTGAGGGAGTGTCATGGGCTTATATATACTACCAAATGTAAAATAGATAGCTAGTGGGAAGCAGCCGCAAAGCTCAGGGAGATCAGCTTGGTGCTTTGTGACCACCTAGAGCGGTGGGATAGGGAGGGTGGGAGGGAGACGAAAAGGGAGGAGATATGGGGATATATGTATATGTATAGCTGATTCACTTTGTTATAAAGCAGAAACGAACACACCATTGTAAAGCAATTATACTCCAATAAAAATATTAAAAAAAAACCTGCTGTAATCAGTGGTATCTTATAATTGTGCTTTGCAAAATTGTAACTTTATCACATGTTGATGTCCACATTGCTATAAGAATTCCCATCAAGGCTAAATAGATTTTTTTTTTAATTTATTTATTTAATTTATTTATTTTTGGCTGCATTGGGTCTTTGTTGGCTGTGCGCGGGCTTTCTCTAGTTGCAGCGAGTCGGGGCTACTCTTCGTTGTGGAGCACGGGCTTCTCATTGCAGTGGCTTCTGTTGTTGTGGAGCACAGGCTCTAGGCGCGCAGGCTTCAGTAGTTGTGGTGTTCAGGCTTCAGTAATTGTGGCACATGGGCTCAGTAGTTGTGGCGCATGGGCTTAGTTGCTCTGCGGCATGTGGGATCTTCCCGGACCAGGGCTCGAGCCTGTGTCCCCTGCATTGGCAGGCGGATTCTTAACCACTGCGCCACCAGGGAAGCCTGCTAAATAGATTTTATTCATTAAGATTTGATAGTATAAGGATAATAATAATGTCAAAGAAAAAAAAAACAGTGGAGAAATACCATCAGGGTTCTTATAGTTTAAAGCAGGATGTAGGACTGAAAAGAAAAATACAAGAAATGTAACTGCTATTATGGAAATATTTATCAAGTACAATGTGAACACAGGGAAGGACTTCCTAGCCTGCTTTCGAAGGGAAGCTACAGAGATGGTAGCATCTGAAGGGAGGCTTAGAAGCTAAGTTAGAACCTACTGCCAATCAAGTGAACAAGAAAAAGGGCCAGCATAACAAGAGTCCTGTGTAGCAGAGTAGGGGTCACATGCTGCTGTTAGCAAAGGTGATGTTTATGTTGTACAGTGATGGGCAGGGTTTTTTTTTTTAACTTTTCATTTTTAAATAGTTTCAGATTTACAGGAACTTATGGGAAAAATGTATAGAAAGGTCCTGTGCACGCTACACCTACCGTCCCCCAATGTTAGCATCTTGTCTAACTACAGTAAATATCAACACCATGAAATTGACATCAGTATGATTTACAGAGCTTATTGAGATTGACCAGTCATACATATACTCATTTGTATGTGTGTATGTGTATATTTCTAATCAATTTTATCACATGTCACTACCACCATAATGAAAATGAAGAGCTATTCCATCACCACAAAGTTCCCTTGTGCTAGCCATCTATATCTCCTGTTACCTCCAAAGTTCTACTCTCTACCCCCTACTCACCTCAAACTCTAATCTCTTGTCAACCACTAATCGGCTCTTTATCTCTCTAATTACATTATTTCAAGAATGTTATGTAAATGTAATCACAGAGAATGTCACCTTTTGAGATTGGCTTTTTTCCATGCAACATGATTGTCTAGAGATTCATCTAGATTGTTGCCTGTATCGTTAGTTTGTTCCATTTAATTGCTGAGTAGTATTCCATTATATGGTTGTACCAAAGTTTGTTTAACCTTTCACTCACTGAAGGACATTTGGATTTTCCCCAGTTTTTGAACTGCTATGAACATTCCTGTACTTGTTTATTCTTGAACATGAGTTTTAATTTATCTGAGATGGATGCCTAAGAGTGCTTGATTGTATGGTAAATGAATTTTAGTTTTAATGAAAATTGCCAAACTATTTTCCTAAACGGCTGTATCACTTTATATTCCCACCAGCAACATATGACTAATTGACATTTTAAAAAATTTTGTAGTTACATCTCTATTTTAGGTTACTTTCTATGTGTTAAATAATATTAATATTCCTCTTATGATAGTTTCCTTTTAAATATAAATATATCAAGATAAAAATGAGCTGACTAAGATCAATACAAACAATATTATAACATTGTTTTTTTGTTTTTTTGTTTTTGGATATGGCAAAAATAATGCATGTGTACAGGAAGAAGGCAAGTTTGGGAAACTGGCATGGTGGTTTAAATCCTTTACTTTGATTATTAAATATTAGATAGCTTTGGTTTCAAGTCTTGTTCCATCACTAGCTCTGATTCAGTTTCTTTGATACTGTTTTACTTGACGTATTAATAAAATGTATAATTTTAATAGTAATAACAACATGGTTGTTGAGAAAATAACTGAGACAGTATATGTCAGATATGTAACTGATGCCCAGAATGTTGTAAATCTCTTATCTATTTCTGTAAAGAGAGCAATTGTCCAGGCTAAGTAGACATAAGGCCATAGTACACAGACATCATAGAATGATCCGTAACATGTGGATGGAACTAAAAAAAAAAATTTATATTTTAGCACCATTGATTGATTTGCATATATTGAAGAATCCTTGCATTCCAGGGATAAACCCCACTTGATCATGGTGTATGATCCTTTTAATGTGCTGTTGGATTCTGTTTGCTAGTATTTTGTTGAGCATTTTTGCATCTATGTTCATCAGTGATATTGGCCTGTAGTATTTTTGTGTATGTGACATATTTTTCTGGTTTTGGTATCAAGGTGATGGTGGCCTCATAGAATGAGTGAGGGAGTGTTCCTCCCTCTGCTATATTTTGGAAGAGTTTGAGAAGGATAGGTGTTAGCTTTTCTCTAAATGTTTGATAGAATTCGCCTGTGAATCCATCTGGTCCTGGGCTTCTGTTTGTTGGAAGATTTTTAATTACAGTTTCAATTTCAGTGCTTGTGATTGGTCTGTTTATATTTTCTATTTATTCCTGGTTCAGTCTCGGGAGGTTGTGTTTTCCTAAGAATTTGTCCATTTCTTCCAGGTTGTCCATTTTATTGGCATATAGTTGCTTGTAGTAATCTCTCATGATCCTTTGTATTTCTGCCGTGTCAGTTGCTACTCCTCCTTTTTCATTTCTAATTCTATTGAGTGTTCTCCCTTTTTTTTTGATGAGTCTGGCTAATGGTTTATCAATTTTGTTTATCTTCTCAAAGAACCAGCTTTCAGTTTTATTGATCTTTGCTATCGTTTCCTTCATTTCTTTTTCATTTATTTCTGATCTGATCTTTATGATTTCTTTCCTTCTGCTCACTTTAGGGTTTTTTGTTCTTCTTTCTCTAATTGCTTTAAGTGTAAGGTTAGGTTGTTTATTTGAGGTTTTTCTTGTTTCTTGACGTAGGATTGTATTGCTATAAAATTCCCACTTAGAACTGCTTTTGCTGCAACCCATAGGTTTGGGACCGTCGTGTTTTCATTGTCATTAGTTTCTATGTATGTTTTGATTTCCTCTTTGATTTCTTCAGTGATCTCTTGGTTATTTAGTAGCATGTTGTTTAGCCTCCATGTGTTTGTATTTTTTTACAGATTTTTTCCTGTAATTGATATCTAGTCTCATAGCATTGTGGTCAGAAATGATACTTGATACGATTTCAATTTTCTTAAATTTACCAAGGCTTGATTTGTGACCCAAGATATGATCTATCCTGGAAAATGTTCCATGAGCACTTGAGAAGAAAGTGTGTTCAGTTGTTTTTGGATGGAACGTGCTATAAATAGCAATTAAGTCTGTCTTGTTTAATGTATCATTTAAAGCTTGTGTTTCCTTATTTATTTTCATTTTGGATGATCTGTCCATTGGTGAAAGTGGGATGTTAAAGTCCCATGTTACTATTGAGTTCTTGTCAATTTCCCTTTTTGGGGGCTGTTAGCATTTGCCTTATGTATTGAGGTGCTCCTGTGTTAAGTGCATAAATATTTACAATTGTTATATCTTCTTCTTGGATTGATCCCTTGATCATTATGTAATGTCCTTCTTTGTCTCTTGTAATAGTCTTTGTTTTAAAGTCTATTATGTCTGATATGAGAATTGCTATTCCAGCTTTCTTTTGATTTCCATTTGCATGGAATATCTTTTTCCATCCCCTCACTTTCAGTCTTTATGTGTCCCTAGGTCTGAAGTGGGTCTCTTGTAGACAGCATATATATGGTTCTTGTGTTTGTGTCCATTCAGCCAGTCTATGTACTTTGGTTGGAGCATTTAATCAATTTACATTTAAGGTAATTATCGATATGTATGTTCCTCTTACCATTTTCTTAATTGTTTTGGGTTTGTTATTGTAGGTCTTTTCCTTCTCTTGTTGTTTCCTGCCTCAAGAAGTTCCTTTAGCATTTGTTGTAAAGTTTGTTTGGTGGTGCTGAATTCTCTTAACTTTTGCTTGTCTCTAAAGGTTTTTAATTTCTCCATCAAAGCTGAATGAGATCCTTACTGGTTAGAGTAATCTTGGTTGTAGATTTTTCCCTTTCATCACTTTAAATACGTCCTGCCACTCCCTTCTGGCTTGCAGAGTTTCTGCTGAAAGATCAGCTCTTAACCTTATGGGGATTCCCTTGTATGTTATTTGTTGCTTTTCCCTTGCTGCTTTTAATATTTTTTCTTTGTATTTAATTTTTGATAGTTTGATTATTATGTGTTTTGGCATGTTTCTCCTTGGATTTATCCTGTATGGGACTCTCTGCACTTCCTGGGCTTTATTATTTCATTTCCCATATTAGGGAAGTTTTCAACTATAATCTCTTCAAATATTTTCTCAGTCCGTTTCTTTTTCCCTTCTTCTTCTGGGACCCCTATAATTTGAAATTTGGTGCATTTAATGTTTTCCCAGAGGTCTCTGGACTGTCTTCAATTCTTTTCATTCTTTTTTCTTTATTCTGCTCTGTGACAGTTATTTCCACTATTTTATCTTCCAGGTCACTTATCCTTTCTTCTGCCTCAGTTATTTTGCTATTGATTCCTTCTAGAGAATTTTTAGTTTCATTTATTGTGTTGTTCATCATTGTTGTTTGCTCTTTAGTTATTCTAGGTCCTTGTTAAACATTTTAAGTTTTCAACTATAATCTCTTCAAATATTTTCTCAGTCCGTTTCTTTTTCCCTTCTTCTTCTGGGACCCCTATAATTTGAAATTTGGTGCATTTAATGTTTTCCCAGAGGTCTCTGGACTGTCTTTACTATCATTACTCTGAATTCTTTTTCCGGTAGACTGCCTATTTCCTCTTCATATGTTTGGTCTGATGGGTTTTAACCTTGCTCCTTCATCTGCTGTGTGTATTTCTCTCTCTTCTCATTTTGCTTAACTTACTGTGTTTGGAGTCTCCTTGTTGCAGACTGCAGGTTCGTAGTTCCCATTGTTTTTGGTGTGTGCCCCCAGTGGGTAAGGTTGGTTCAATGGCTTGTGTAGGCTTCCTGGCGGAGGGGACTGGTGCCTGTGTTCTGGTGGATGAGGCTGGATCTTGTCTTTCTGGTGGGCAGGACTGTGTCTGATGATGTGTTTTGGGGTGTCTGTGAACTTAGTATGATTTTAGGCAGCCTCTCTGCCATTAGGTGAGGTTGTGTTCCTGTCTTGCTAGTTGTTTGGCCTGGGTTGTCCAGCATTGGAGCTTGCTGGTCGTTGAGTAGAGCTGTGTCTTAGCATTGAGGCGGAGGTCTCTGGGAGAGCTCTCGTCAGTTGATATTACGTGGGGTCAGGAGGTCTCTGGTGGTCCAGTATCCTGAACTAGGCTCTCCTACTTCAGAGGCTCAGTCCTGACACCCGGCCAGAGCACCAAGACCCTGTCAGCCACACGGCTTCTCCAACGATAAGAGTTTCTAGAAATTTAGTCA
This sequence comes from Physeter macrocephalus, assembly GCF_002837175.3. Classification (NCBI taxonomy): domain Eukaryota; kingdom Metazoa; phylum Chordata; class Mammalia; order Artiodactyla; family Physeteridae; genus Physeter; species Physeter macrocephalus. Next base: position 35,076,670 of record NC_041218.1, read on the forward strand.
TCTTCCTCTTCCATGTACAGAGAGGGGACCTATATTTCTTACTACATAATTAAATGGGCAGGAGCCTTTCAGGAAAGATTTGAATTTTACAATAAAACTTTCTAAATTGTACCTTGGCATTTTTAAGGCATTGTGTTTTTGTTTTATTTTAAAGTTTTAACTGGATGATATACTAGATGATTTGAATACTTTTATGGTTTTTAAAATAATTTTTTGCAACATTAATTTTTATAACATGAAACATAATTAGGACAGTGAAAATAAGAAGTGTTATCTATCCCACCAGATTACAGTGCTCACTGTCCTTGGTCCCTCCCCACCGCCTGCCTTCCCTACCATTTCCTTTTTTGACTTGCTTTTCATTGGCCTTCACTGGGAAGATCTTTCTGAATAGATTTTTTTTGTCTATTTAGAGGCAATATTTCAAAACGTAATCCCGCTCTTCGCAATAAACCTGAACTGCCTTGTTTTCAAAGATTCATAAGTTAATAGGAATCAAGGTGGGATCATTATTTCTGCTAGGGTAGTATTCATTTTTTTAGAAGAATTTTTGCCAGATTTTGGAAAGTGTATCTTACACAGCTAGAATGCTGCACTTGGGGACAGAAAACCTGTGTTTTAGCCTCAACTCTGCCACTTGAAAGGTTTGCAGACATGGGCAAATCACTTACTTGCCTTGACACTCGGTCCTCTTCCCTGAAAAACGGGCATGATAATCTTGACCACTTAACCTGGTTGTTGTGAGGGTTAAATGACACAGTGGAGTCAAAAATGATTTTAAAACTATGGAACGTTGTGCAAAATAAAGTATTTCTTTTAACCTCATAATTTATTTTGGAAGAATTGATGTCTTTTCACTTAGATGGCATGTTTATATAAATTTTAAATGTAAAATATAAACATATATAATTTATATTTTTCACAAATATATTATTTTCAAGAGCCACTGCTCCAGATTGTGAGAAAAACTTATAGCCTATTTTTCATTACTTTAAGTGAGATCATGACAATTAATATAAATTATGAAATGTGAAATATTACTTGGGCTATGTAGGATTAATATAACATTTCATGTACATTTATTCTATAAAATATAAGTTTGAGTTTTTCTTCAAATAATTCAATATTTCAAAATTATAGTGTACACTATTATAATGAGTATTTTTAAAGTTTTAGATGACTAAGTGTGATATTGCCTAGATGAATGCCATTCATGTAAAGGAAGCAAAACATGTTGTCAGATATTCAAAGAATGAGAAATTTAACTGGACACACAAAGATAGATGAAATAGAATCATAAGCAAATCTAAAAATGAGAATATTAGGGATATAACACTTTGGTGAACTTAATAAGAATTAAATATGTGGTTTGTCTAAATAATTGTTTCTAATTGGAGACAAAATCAAATCTGTGGTAAAATGACACTTGAAATAGAAGTTATGTAATAAAAAAATCAATAACAATAATAATTGTGATCTGTAACCTCTGATCATATTAGTAAAGATTTGCTGATCTGAGAGTAGAAGACGTAAAATCTTTCTAAATTTTGCATCTTACATATGGAGAAGTCAAAAGTCATTTGAATCAAAAACAGGATAATTATTTGTCAAGTTAGAATAAAAATCAAAAGCAAAGCAAACACTTCTTGAGGTAAAAGGGAAAATAAAATTACAGTCAACCATATTCAGTTTATACTCTGAAACAAGAGTATTAAATATTCAAAGTTAAAAATATTGAAAAGTTAATAAAAATCCTAATGAATTATACCCTTAAAAGGTATTTTAAAATTCAAATTGAAAAATGAGAGTAACTGAAAGAATGATTAAAGTAGATCAGATACAGAGAAACAAAATAAAGAGGGAGATAACAAAACAAATGTCATAAAATAGAATTCCAGGTGAAAACCATAAAAACAAACAAAATGGTTGTTAAAAGGTGCCACTCGCTTTTAGGCAGTCCCTATAATAGTTAAGAATGTTTATGTAACAAAGAGAATGGCAACTATTTATATAAATTAAAAGCTGTTAGAAATGGAAGAAGAAATAGAAAATAAACATTAGTAGCTGTTATTTATCACTATCATTCTAGGACAAATCAAGTAACAAAAAGCAAATGAGTGTGTCAAAGATAGGCTAATTACCAGCATGTTGTTTACTCGTATGCAAGGCAGATGAATCCATAGATTGATTTTATCCAATAAAGGGGAAAACAAGCTTGATATAAGAGACAGAGGAGAGAGGGAGGAAAAACAAACTATAGCCAATAGGAGAACAGTTTTCAGTTTTTGGAGTAAGTGGTTAGTGGTCAGTTAAAAGGAGATGTGTCTAGCCTATCTCTGTCCTTTTACAGACCCACTAAGTAGCATTAAAGAAAACAGCTTTAGTTGTTTATAGATTCTTTAGAAGACCTCTCACGTTTATTAGTGTTTTTGTGACAAGCTGCCTCAATGAAATGTCTGCTGGAATCCTTTTTAAAATATCTCTACTTTAGTTACATCAGATCTTCACCATTTCCCTGTTCAGAATTTCTCAGGTATAATCATGATTTGTCAAAATACATATGTATATAAAATACCTACAAAATCTCTGATAGAAAATACTTCAGATTGTTAACGCAGATGGTTCCGGTAGCATTACTAAAAGTGATTTTTACTCTCTTTGTAAATTTTCCTACATTTTTCCAAGTCAAAAAAAGTATTTTATAATCAAAAAACCTAAAATTTTTATTTTTAAAAACAGTAATTGATCCCAATCATTGAGCAACCAAGTGCTTTATGTATGTTGCTTCATTCAGTCCTTCAGCAAAACTCAGTATAGTTCATTCAGAGACAAAGAAATTGATCCTGAGAGAGGACAACTGATTTGTCCAAGGATCAACTAGTTCCATTATTCTGACTCACTAAAAATTAATACCATGTCCCCTCTCACCACTCCTTTTTAACAGTGTACTGGAGGATCTACCCAAGAATGGGGTATGAAGCTATACAGATTGGGAAGAAGAAATAAATGTCTTTGTTCTCAGATTACATGATGACCTACATAGACAATCAGAAAAAAAAAAAAAAAATCTCCTGGAACTACAAGTAATTATAGCAAGGTGTCAGGATAACAAGGTTAATATACAGAAGTCAGTTGATTTCCCATATACCAGCAATGAATGAGGAATTTGAAATTAAAAGCACAATACCATTTATATTATCATTTACCAAAATGAAATACTTAGGTATGAATACATACAAAATCTATAGAACTGTAAAATTCTGATGAAAGCGAAGAATTTTATAAATGCAGAGATATTTCATGTCCATGATAAGAGGACAGTGTTGTCAACATGTCAATTCTTTCTAACTTAACCTACAGATTCAGTTCGGTCCCAATCAAACTTCTAGCAAGTTAATTTGTAGATATCAAAAAACTGATTATAAAGTTTTATATGGAGCAGCAAAAGACCCAGAATATTCGGCACAATATTGAAGGAGAAGAACAAAGTTGGAAGACTGGCATGACCTGTCTTCAATACTTACTATAAAGCTACAGTGCTATATGAGTCCAACTATATGACATTCTGAAAAAGGCAAAACTATGGAGAGAGTAAAAAGATTAATGGTTGCCAGGGGTTGGAGTGGGGAGGATAAATAAGTGGAGCACAGAGGATTTTTAGGGCAGTGGAAATACTTTGTGTGGTACCACAATGATGGATTTAAATATTTGTCATTATCTATTTGTCCAAACCCACAGAATACAACAACACCAAAAGTGAACCCTAATGTAAACTATGGATGGTTAGGATGTGTCAAGTAGGTTCATCAGTTGTAACAAATATATCACTCATGGGAGATGTGGATAGTGGGGGACACTGCGTTTGTGGGGGGCAGATTGTATATGGGAAATCTCTATACCTTCCCCTCAATTTTGCTGTGAACCTTGGACTGTTCTAAAACAATAAAGCATTAATTAAAAATAAAATTCTACCAACGGCAGGCAGAAAAAGTACTAGCAAGCAGCTAGCAACCAAGATTTGAAGCTCAGGAAACAGAATCACTGATTTTTTTTTTCCCAAGTATTCATTCATTTCTTCAACAATTTTGTTTTTATGAATGGGACATTCTCCCTGTCCTGTCAGTGCTCACAGCCTATCAGTGACACAGACACTTAAAGAAACACGTTCAATAATGTGTAATAACTAAGGTAGCACAGGACTGGGAGTGATTAACTCTGCAGGGTGGAAGTGGTGGTAGAGAAAGGTAGAGCTCCAGCCAAGACTCTGATTTCAGAGACAGTGTTGTAGAGATGAGAAAAAAACTGTGTATGAGATCATCCTTGAGTCTGAGGATTAAGAAACAAAAAGAAGTTGTTTAATGCCTCAAACAACAAATGGCATTGCCAAAAAGGTAGAAGTTTGTGAATGACTGCTTGTAATTTGAAGTAATGAATTAAGAAATATAAATAGACCAAAAGTGAGATTTTTTTTGACAGTGACAATTATTTTTTTTAATATTTGAATCTGGACTAGACTGCTTAGGTTTGCTCGGCCACACAGTAACTGTGTGGTTTGGGGCAAATAACTATCTTTTTCAAAGCTGTTTTCTCTATTAAAAGACAATTATAACAGCACTTACCTTTTAAGGATAGAATAATTCATATGCATATATCCCTTAAAACTGTGCCTAGTATGTTTGAGGGAAAGAAGGGGCAGCTTGGCTGGAGTGGTACCAACAAGAGGGAGAGTGGGAGGGAGATGAGGTAAAAGAGGAGAGAAGTGACTGGGGCTTTTAGTTTGAGTGAGATGAGAGGCCATTGGAGTGTTCTCAGCAATGTGACAAGATTTGACATGTTTTAAATGGATCATGATACTGGTGTTTTATGAATTAAGAATAGGGTGCAAGAGTGGAAATGCAGAGACCTATCAGGAGGGTATTGCAATAATGCAGGGGAGAAATGATGGTATCTTAGCCTAGGCATTAATGCCGAGAGCACCAAAGAAAGAGTTGTGCAGGGTATCCATGTACAAAGGTTACTTGTCATCATGGTAAGTCTAGGAAATTCCAATATGCAGCTAAGGTTGCTGGATGTAGGCTCCCTACCCTACAATTATGAAATAGCAGTGGCTTCCCATACAATTTGCTTATTTTCTTTAGCAAACAGATGTTTGTTTTAGATATCATTTAGCAATAGTAGATGAGCTAAGGCTGGTCAGTTATTACAAATGAAAAAGCTACAAATGACTGAGGTTAGAACTCACAATTATTAACTGGCAAAATATGATATGAAGAAATAAAACATTCCCAAATTGTACTACTTATTTCAGAGGAGCATTTCATTTGATAGCATTGAAAACTATATGAAACATAACTGGTAATGTATTAATTGAGGGGTGTTTTTTTTTAAAGCTCTTATTTATTCCAAAGTTGAGTGTAACTCTTTCTTCCTTCTGGCAGATAGGATGGGAATGTGGAGTCATATGTGAAATCTGAAATTTGGGAAAATATATGTCTGTACTGTTGTCTTCTTGTTTATAGACAGGTAGGATGGAGGGAAATAGTAAGAGTCATAGAAGACAGCCTATTGTTTAGACATATTTATTAAATCTACATTGACTATTCAAAGGAAGGAATGGAGCCACATTTCTCAGGCATGACTAAATTAGTCTGTCTAAGAAAGTATGAGGAATGTGTTTTGAACTTACTGGGGGGCAAAGGAGTAAAGAAGAGTAGGGAGAAGCTGGGAAAGCTGAACTCAATTGGAAAAAAATGATTTGAAGACATTTTTAAAAAAGGCATGATTATTTTCCTTGTCATGATGTCAGTCTCCCTCTACCTTCCTTAATTTCTTGTGGAATCCACACTGCATATCGAATGCCTTCTGTAAGTGGAGGTGGTGCTGATGTTCGTAAATTAAACAAAAATGTCTGGGATCCATATTGAGATGCTAAGTGAAGAAGTCAGTAAGTGCAAAGACTATGACAGAAGCAGGAATTTGGAGCCATTGGTGACTAGGAAGACAATATAACCCGGCCCCCATGATCTCCAAAGAGATCTGGGGACACATGCATCTCATTGCACATGAACGTGATTTTGAGCTACACTATTTGGATCTCAAGAAACATGGTACTTTGGCTAACATTTGAGTTATTGCTTCAGCTGGGCATTGATAACCTGAAGTGATTATATGTTGGGGATGCGACATTCAAGGGGTAAGTAAATCCCACTTGCAATATTTGGACGGGTCAGCTGTCAAACTCAGGGATTTTTAGATCTTCTAATTCTTGATTAAAAACTTGCCTGACCATTAAAATCACCTTGGTGGCTTTGAAACCATGCCTGTTTGAACTCCATCCTAAACTAATAAGAATTTTATGCACAGTCAAGTTTAAGAACCACAGTGGGTATCAAATACCTGTAGAACAATTCAACCTAGAACATCCTAACCTGTGATTCCTGTTTTTCACCAAACATTAATCAGTGGGAAAAAATGTGGATCCCCAACTATGCAGAACTCAATTTATAACAACTAGTAGAGGAGGAATACTGATGTGTTAGGTATGGTTCTACCCTTAAAGAATTTATAATGAAATGAAGGAACTAGGTTTATACATGGTAAATAACTACCAAAATTGCTCTGTGACTTCAAGTATTGGATAACAATATAGGGTGGGAATAATTAGGACTTGCTTTAAGGAGGAAAGTGTACCTGGGTTACTCAGTAATTACTGTTTCTTGCTTTGGGAGGACCCCAGTAAATAGCTATTGTAGATGAATAAGCTTGATCCAAGTTCCTTTTCAAATATTTGGAAATACCATTATTATTGAAACAATGCCCCAGATTCTAGAAATTGTGTTGTAAACAGGTGGACATGATGGAAGAGTTGCAAACTATAAAGACTGAATTTTCACGAATAGAGTTTTATGTTGTTCATCAAATAAATCTTATGGAAAAATTAATCAACTAGTACACATAATTGTCATTATTCTTTTTAGTAATTAGGGAGAAATAGTAATCAGTTCGTATAAATGATAATAATGACTATCGCTTTCATGCAATTAAAAACATCAGGCTTTTCTTTATTGTCCAGTTTATCTAATCCATAGCGAAGTAGTGCAGAACAGCAGCTCTGGAACTGAACCTCCTGGGTTTGGATGCTGGCTCCTCTGCCTTCTGTGTGACCTTGAACAATGTAATTAATCTCCATCTCCTATTTCCTCATATATAAAAATGAGGTGATAATATTATTTTTCTTTAAAAATTGCCATGGGGATTGAATTAGATACCAAATGAAAAGCACTTAAAATAAATGAAATGCATCTGTCATATAGTCTGTCCTCAATGTGTTAGCTGTTCCTATTATCTCTAATCTTCTTTGAAATCATTTATTAATTAGTGATCATTATCATCCAGAAGCACAACAGAAACTGAAAAATAGAGGGTTGCTTTATTTAAATTTTATTTAAATTTTAAAAAATTTTTAATTTGAATGAATAACTGGAGCCGTCAGTCTCCATAGGCCTCCACTGAAATAGTAATAGTAATACAACCTTTAGCAAGTTAATCATCCCTTCTGTGCCACAGTTTCTCACCTGTACAATGGGGATAATCATACGTCATGCCTCAAAAGATTGTTGTGAGGATTAAATAACATATGCGAAGCACTTAAAACAATACCTAGCACAAATTAAGCACCATGCGTTACCTGTTATTATTTTGAGTACCCTTAGTTTTATGCTTGTGCTCCATTCATGATCTTCCGCTTTGCTATTCCCATGGTTCTCCAGCCCCCTGCAGGGTCTTTAGTGGATCCCCTCTACCCATTGTTAATTTCCCTGGTTGCTTGTGAGCTTAAGGCAGCAGAAAATGACTACCAGCTTTTTAATAGCATTTTGAATGAAACTCATTTTTATAGAATGTCCTGGGAATTTACATTTTAAGCCTTTCATCACTAATATTCTTCTGTTGAAGGATATTCTCTAAGTGCAGGTGATGAAGAGCCAAATCTCACCCTCACTACCTTTGAGTGTCGTGGGCATTGAGTGGTGTAGGAATAGAGTAGGGATGAGGAGAGACCGTTTTCTTGAACTTGGCTCCATTCTACATCTAAGGTCAGTCCAAAGGAAATGTTTCTCTTTCCTTTAGAGGAAGGAAGAATGGCTTTTTCGCTCTTTGACACTTAAAATCTGGAGTGGGCGTACCTGAAGATGACAAAAATGAACTTTACTGACTCCATAATTTTTCCAGAGCTTTGCATATGTATATTTATATTCCTCCTTCTGAGGCAAATAGAAGCTGTGGCAACAGTGCTTTATGTCTTGTGTGGCCATGCACCGAAGTACTTTAGGAAAATCATGAAGATGACAGCAATTTTTAGAAAATATAACATGAAAAAGGATTTTCCAGCACTTGAAAGAAGAACAAATTAAATTCAGTTTCTTAACATTTTAATGGTAAGAATATTCTGATAAAACTAAATAGAGAGACTGTAGCATTGCATTCTCAAAATAATCAACTTAGGCAGCATTACTGAAGTAAATTTACATCTAATCTGCATTATTAAATAAAAAATGATAGCGCTCTATTTTGTTTTACCTGCATTTGAAAATAGGTCCTTTTTATCTAATGGAAGAGAACAAAAAGAACAGATACAGTATTTTAAAAACAGCACCCTAAGGATTTTTAAAAACCAGAAAATTGAAATAACTTTGTAAAGATGGCATTATATCATTTTTAGAATTTTTAAAAAGCTTCTTTCATTAAAAATCTCCCCCAAACTGAATTCCTTATAAAAGAAATTACTCTACTCATTTTTATTAGTTTAGCTTTAATGTCAGTACTCAGGTTTATAAGTACAGTATTAGAAAAACAATGGATTAATAACAGATGTCATATGATGCTTTTATATCTCATATTATGTTTGATTCCTCATTGCTTTTCTCTGTTGCTTTAATTCCTAATCACTCTCCCCCAAACAGAGAGCATCTGCCAATTTCATCATATGGGAACTTAATAATACTTAATTAAAATACAAAGCTCGAGTTGCTAGCTACCATTTAATTGAATGTGATTTAAATAAAATAATAATGGAAAGTATCAGATAGTTCATATATATTTCTGTTGAAAAAGGATAATTTCCTGACTGTTTCTTCAGAGTAACCATAGGTTTGTAATTTTATCTATGTTATAAAAAGAAACTTCGCAAAATATTATTGGTTTTTCTCTCCTTCTATCACTTAAAGCTACATCTCATTGTAACTTTTTAAATATTAACTTTCCTTTTGGACATTCAAAGCAATGCTGTTACATTTTTATGTATCTTAAAAAGTTTTTTCTAGATATGAGTTCGTAATGGTTTCAAAATATTCATCTACAATGTCTAATAAGATGAAACATGCTTTTACTAATTATTTTTTGCTTGCAAATTTTGTTGAAACATGTAACTGTATGACAATCTGTTAAAAGAATATCTTTGGGTAGAAGTGATAATTATCAACTAGTTACCAGTTACCCTAGAAAAGTAGAGAAAGAATAGTAATAATCATGGCAGAAGCATTCAGATGCCGTGAACTGTTGTTTCCTTCTTTTTTTTCCCTTATGTCCAATACTAATTTTTGTAAAACAAATAGACAAGTGTAGAAATATAGATCACGGAACAAAAAGGTTGAAATAGGCATTGTGCTTAGAAGTAAATACGTATTTCATAAAAATGTGTGAAGTTGATCTCCAGTATATGTTCTTTATTTTGTCTTATTTGCTTCAGATCATTTTTTAAATCACACATTATAGCTCAGTTGAGGTCCCTTTTGTGTTCCTTCCCAGTCTCATTCCCCTCTATCACTCTCTATTAATATGAAGTTGCTGTTTAGTTTGGCTCTCCAGTTTTATAATGGTTTTTTTTTTCTTTTTTTTTTTTTGTGTGGTACACGGGCCTCTCGCTTCTGTGGCCTCTCCTGTTGCGGAGCACAGGCTCCGGACGCACAGGCTCAGCAGCCATGGCTCACGGGCCCAGCCGCTCCGTGGCACGTGGGATCCCCCAGGACCGGGGCACGAACCCGCGCCCCGTGCATCGGCAGGCGGACCCTCAACAACTGTGCCACCAGGGAAGCCCTTATAATGTATTTTTAAAACAAATATTCATTATCATATTCCTTTATGGAATTACAGTGTTTCAGTGGTGAACCAAGGTGGGTGGGGGCAGAGGAAGAAGCAGATGGTGGGTAGGAGCTGTGTACAGGTAGGGAGTAGTATTTCATCACTGACTTGTTTAGAACTGCTTACTTTTTGTTGGTTTTATTATTGTCTTTAAATTCTTTACAGCTAATACTTCCCCTTATTGCTTACACTCAGACAAAACATCCCACTGTTCTCCCCTACCCCACCCCTTAGTATGCCACAACAGATATGAATATGCCACGGTTTCAAAATTCATTCTCTTTTTGGGATCATGTGAGTCGGTGCTACTCAAAGTGCATGGTCTGCAAACTGCTTATACCTGGTTGGTGATGAGATGAGGAGATTGCACCATAATGCATTAATCTAATGTTTCCGTCATCCAGAAAACCATGCTATAAAACAAAACAAAACACAATAAAACAAAATGTGTAAATGAGGTAGTCTAGCTGAACCAGCGTATGTGTAATGATTTGTCTTCTATAACAAGCCCCATGCAGCAGGATGGTAACAAACTCTTCACAGAGCAGAACTAGACACTTACAGTAGCACTGATTTGGGGTGATTGCAGTTTTTCTTGCATATTACTCATAATTCAGAGAATATGCTTATATGTGCTTCCTGATATATGAGTGCAAGACTTTCTCTGAGCTTGGTCCTAGATGAAGAACTGCTGGAAATTGGACTGTGTCCATAGTCAGCTTTACTACCTATCAGTAATGCTTTCCAAAGCGATTGTACTAGCTTACCTTCTGATCAGCATGCTGCGAGTTTAAATTTACCCAAAACCTTACCAATAGTTAGAAATGTTAGAACTTTTCTTTTTCAATTGAGTGGGTACAAAGTGGTTTCTTTTTGTTGTTTTACCTTGCATTTCCGTGATTTCTAGAGTGGCTGTTCATCTTCTCATATTAGCCTGTCACCTTTACTCTTGAATTACTTTTTTTTTTTTATTGATTTGGAGGACTAATAAATTTTATATTTCAGATAAATATCTTTTGTTAAGACCGTAAATGTCTTCTCCCAAACTCTTGCTGTATTTCAACTCTGTTTACAGTTGTTTTTTCTTTTGGTCTCATCAAAAGTTTTGTTTTGATGTAATTCATCAATCTTTTCCTTTATGGTTTGAAAACATTTTCTATCTTTTTCAAGATATTTTTCTATTCCAAGGTCATAAATAGATTCTACGTATTGTTACCTATGTTTAAAAGTTTTAAAGTTTTCTAATTTAAGATTATAATTTATTTTATTTTTGTTTGGAGTGAGGTCAAAATCTAATTTTATCTTTTTATATGGATAGAAATATGTGTTCTGGTTCTACTTAAAAAATTAATATATACTCTTGATTCATGAATTTATAATGCTGACTCTTTCATGTACATTAAATTCTAAGATCTATGCATTATGTCCTTTTATCTTTACAATATTCTAGCCATTTTGCTGATCTTGCACCTGTTACACGCAGTTTTATTTGCCTCCTATCTGATAGAGTAGGGCCATTGGTCCTGTTGATTTTCTGCAAAATTATCTTGTTTATTCTTATATCTTTGCATTTTCATAGTTATTTTAGAATTATTTTCTGTAATTAAACAAATTCTGTTAGGATATTTCTCACATTTAGTTTATGGATTAATTGGAGTAAAATTGACATCTTTACAATTTTTAGTCATGCTTTCCATGCCATATGGCTCTATGAAATCAAATCTTCTTTTGTGTCCTCAATATCTTTCAGCTATTTTACATCTGTTTCTTTTTCTTCCAATTTTACTGAGATATAATTGACATACAGCACTGTATAAGTTTAAGGTGTACAGCATAATGATTTGATTTATATACATCATGAAGTGATTATCACACTAAGTTTAGTGAACACCCATCATCTCATATAGATACAAAGTTAAAGAAATAGAAAAAATGTTTTTCTGGTGATGAGAACTGTTAGGATTTACTCTCTTACCAACTTTCATATATAACAAACAGCAGTGTTAATTCTGTTTATCATGTTGTACATTACATCCCTAGTACTTATTTATTTTATAACTGGAAGTTGGTACTCTTTGATTGCCTTCATCCAATTCCCCTCCTCTCACTCCCCACCTCTGGTAACCACCAATCTGAACTCTTTTCCCTCTGAGTTTGTTTGTTTGTTTTTCTGGTTTTGAAATATAATTGACTTACAACACTGTTTTAGTTCCTGTTACACAATATAGTGATTCGATATTTCTATGCACTTCAAAGTGATCAACATGATAAGTCTAGTTACTATCTATCACCATACAAATATACTACAAAGTTATTGACTATATTACCCCACACTGTACCTTTAATACCCGTGACTCGTTTATTTTGCAACTGGAAGTTTGTACCTCTTAATACCCCTTACCTACATCTTTCCTCTCCCCACCCCCTGCCCCTCCGGCAACCACTTGTTTGTTCTTTGTATCTATGACTATGTTTTTGTTTTATGTTTGTTCATTTGTTTTGTTTTTCAGATTCCACATGTAAGTGAAATCATACAGTATTTGTCTTTCTCTTTCTGACTTACTTCGCTTAGCATAATACCCTCGAATTCCATCCCTGTTGTCACAAACGGCAAGATTTCATTCTTTATATGGCTAATAGTCCATTGAATATATATACCACATCTTCTTTATCCACTCATCTGTTGATGGGCACTTTGGTTTCTTTCTTATCTTGGCTATTGTAAATAATGCTTCAATGAATGTAGAGGTGAATATATCTGTTCTAATTAGTGTTTGGTTATTTTGGATAAATACACAGGAGTAGAATTGCTGGATCATATGGTAGTTCTGTTTTTAATTTTTGAGGAATCTCCATACTGTTTTCCATAGTGGCTACACAAATTTACATTCCAACCAATAGTATAAGAGGGTTTCCTTTTCTCCACATCCTCTCCAACACTTGTTATTTGTTTTCTTTTGGATAATAGCCATTCTGACAGGTGTGAGGTGATATCTCATTGTAGTTTTGACTTGAATTTCCCTGATGATTAGTGATGTTGATCATCTTTTCATGTACTAATTGGCCATCTGTATGTCTTCCTTGGAAAATTGTCTATTCAGATCCTCTGCCCATTTTTTAATCTAGTTGTTTTTTGGTGTGGAGTTGTATGAGTTCTTTGTGTATTGTGGATGTTAACACCTTATAATATACATTGTTTGCAAATCTCTTCTCCCATTCAGTAAGTGGCCTTTTCATTTTGTTAATAATTTCCTTTACTGTGTGAAATCTTTTTAGTTTTCTGTAGTCCCATTTGTTTATTTTTCCTTTTATCTCCCTTACCTGAGGAGACATATCTAAAAAACTATTACTAAGACTGATGTCAATGAGCATACTGCCTGTGTTTTCTTCTAGAAATTTTATGGTTTCATGTCTTATATTTAAGTCTTTAATACATTTTGAATTTACTTTTGTGCATAGTGTGAGAGAATAGTCCAATTTGATTCTTTTGCATGTAGTTGTTCAGTTTTCCCAACACCATTATTGAAGAGGCTGTCTTTTCCCCATTGTATATCCTTGCTTCCTTTGTCATGATTAATTGTACATATAAGTGTGGGTTTATTTCCGAACTCTCTATTCTGTTCCATTGATCTACATGTCTTTTTTTGTGCTAGTACCGTACTGTTTTGATGACTGTAGCTTTGTAGTATAGTTTGAAAACAGGGAGCATGATACTGCCAGCTTTCTTCTCCTCTCTCAAGATTATTTTGCCTATTCAGGTCTTTTGAGTTTCTATACAAATTTTAGAATTGTTTGTTCTAGTTCTGTGAAAAATGCCATTGGTATTTTGTTAGGAATTGCATTTAATCTGTAGATCGCCTTGGGTAGTATGGTCATTTCAACAATATTATTTCTTCCCATCCATGAACACAGTATGGATTTATCTTTTCATCTGTTTGTTTTGTCTTCAGTTTCCTTCATCAGTGTCTTGTAGTTTACCAAGTACAGGTCTTTTACCTCCTAGTTAAGTTTATTCCTAGGTATGTTATTCTTTTAAATGATATTGTAAGTGGGATTGTTTTCTTAATATATCTTTCTAATAGCATGTTATTAATGTATAGAAATGCACCAGATTTACGTATATTAATTTTCTATCCTGCGACTTTACTGAATTCATTGATGAGCTCTAGTACTTTTTGGTGGCATCTTTAGGATTTTCTACATATAGTGTCATGTCATTGGCAAACAGTGACAATTTTATTTCTTTCTTTCCAGTTTGGATTTCTTTTATTTCTTTTTCTTTTCTGATTGCTGCAGCTAGGACTTCTAGTAACCATGTTGAATAACAGTGACAAGAGTGGGCATTCTTGTCTTGTTCCTGATCTTAGAAGAAATGCTTTCAGCTTTTCACTGTTGAGTATGATGTTAGCTGTGGGTTTATTTTGTATGGCCTTTATTATGTTGCAGTAGGTTCCCTCTAAACCCACTTTGTTGACAGTTTTTATCATAAGTGGATGTTGCATTTTGTCAAAACCTTTTTCTACATCTATTGAGATGATCATATGATTTTTATTTTTTAATTTGTTAATGTGATGTATCACATTTATTGATTTGTGGGTATTGAGCCATCCTTACATCCCTGGGATAAATCCCGCTTGATCATGGTGTATGATCCTTTTAATGTGTTCTTGTATTCAGTTTGCTAATATTTTGTTGAGGATTTTTGAAATTATATTCATCAGTGATATTGGCCTGTAATTTTCTCTTTTTGTGATATATTTTTCTGGCTTTAATATCAGGGTGATGCTGTCACCCTGAATGAGTTTGGAAGTGTTACTTCCTTTGCAATGTTCTGGAGTAATTTGAGAAGGATATATGTTAACTCTTCTTAAAATATTTGGTAGAATTCATCTGTGAAGTCATCTGATCCTGAACTTTTGTTTGTTGGGAGTTTTTTTAAATTATTATTACGGATTCAATTTTATTGCTGGTAATTGATCTGTTCATATTTTTTATTTCTTCCTGGTTCAGTTTGGGAGATCATACATCCTAGGAATTTGTCCATTTGTTTTAGGTTGTCCATTTTATTGTTCTATATTTGTTTATAATATTCTCTTATGATCCTTTGTATTTCTGTGGTATCAGTTGTAACTTCTCCTTTTTCATTCCTGATTTTATTTATTTGGGCGCTCTTTTTTTTTTTCCTTGATGAGTCTGCTTATATTGGTGTTTTTTTTTTTTTGTCTCTATTTCATTTATTTCTGCTCTGATCTTTATGGTTTCTTTTCTTCTATTAACTTTGGGGGTTTTGGGTTCTTTTTTAGTTCCTTTAGGTGTAAAGTTAGGTTGTTTATTTGAGATTTTTCTTATTTCCTGAGTTAGGCTTGTATCACTATAAACTTCCCTCTTAGAATTGCTTTTGTTGTATTCCATAGATTTTGGATATTTGTGTTTTTGTTTTCATTTGTTTCGAGGTATTTCTTGATTTCTTCAGTGATCCATTTGTTGTTTAGTAGCATGTTGTTTAGCATTCATTTGTTTGTGTTTTTTGCAGCTTTTTTGTTGTAGTTGATTTCTAGTCTCTTACAGTTCTGGTCGGAGAATTTGCATCTGTTTTATTAGAATTATTACTCATTGTTTTTTGTTTTCTGTTGCTATTGTGAAATACTTGTTTCATTGCTACATTTTACATTTTGGGTGTGCTTCTATACAGGATTATTTCATGCTGACTTTTTACCCAGTTAACTTACTGAATTATATTATTAGCTTTAAGAATTTAAAAATACATTTGCTTGGATTTAATAGATAGGCAACCATATTGTCTATAAATCTCATCAATTATGTCTTTTATTTCCCCTTTTTTTTCCTTCTTACTTTACCTGTCATACTGCATTGGCTAAGATCATCAGTATACTGTTACTTTCTTGTTAAGTTTAAAGGGAATACTTTTTTTTTTTTTTTTGCTATCAAATATAATATTTGCTGCAGAGTTTTGGCACATACCCTTTGTGGTAGTCATGAAAATGTACCTTACAGATTTACCATTTTAAGGAATGGTAGATAATTGACCAAGGGTCCCAACTTCTGTGATCTGAACTTCATTGCTGTGTTTGCTCTGAGGTCATACTTCCCATGGGCTGTTTTCATCCAAGGTCATACTTCCCATGGGCTGCTTTCATCCAATGACCAAACATGGCAGGATACTAAGTTAAGGCCATTCCTAGGAGATATGGTATTCCACTGATGACCAGCTTTGGCTCAAGGATTCCCTGATAGTCTTTCTGAATCTCTCTTAAACTGCCCAGTGGTCTAGGATATTACTAACAATCTTCCCTTCATCTCTCCTTTACTCAAGGTCTGACTTGCCTCATGGTCTGACACCTCTCCCAGTCTCCTGGCTCCCTTCTCATCTTCTCTCATACAGGTATTTAATTAAATCCTTCTACATTTAATCTTATCCTAATGTCTGTTCCTCAGAAGACCCCAAGTAACAATCTTTATGTGATGAAAAAATAACCTTTCTTTCCTACTATTGTAGGAATTTTTAACTCTCATTTCCTTCTAGTAGATAAGTTAAATATGTTGGTTCATAGCGTTAGTACTTCTCTTTAGAGGAGCACAATGTCAACTGGGACTTTATGTGAGTCTCACTACACTTCATTTGCCTCTCGCAGGGACTTCTTTTTTGTTTGTTTGTTTGTTTTGCTTGTTTGTTTTATATGTATAATTGCTCACTTAAAGTTGGAGGAACTAGTAAGTGCTGATTTAGTTTCCATAGTTTTATCTCCACCTTCTTTCCATTTAGGAAGAATGATGAGACCTGGTAACTTTCCTGGTTTTAGTGGGTTTCTATTTTCTCAAGTTAACGGCATGTATTTTCTCCTGAATTCCCTACCCATACTGCTCAGTTTGTTTCCCTCCAAGTTGTTTGTAGGATATCAATACATATTTTCAAGATAGTGTTAACTTGTTGCCTTTCTGCATAGCTTCTAGGGTAGAATGGTAGCTGTTTGTGGATTGTTGATCTCTTCTTTCTCTGTATCGCTGGATTGCCCGTCTCACAATTTATGATGTACAGTTGCATGCTATCCCTATAAATGCTGCTGTATGTTTTTTCATTTGTTTACTGAAATTTTTTGTTAGTATTCTTAAATATAAGGTAGGAATCTTTTGTAATCTTCCTTCTACAGTGTTGTTATTCCCCCAAAGTTACTTCAGTACCATTTTAACATGTAATAAAAATGAAAACAAGGAAACGATATTAATTCCAAGTGAACATTCAACTTTGTAGTACATGATATTTTTCTGATTGGAAGCTCTCATTTATTATATCAGAATTACCATCCAAGATAGCACCTTCAATTACAAATTCTAACGTACGTGATTGCCAACTGTTAGTAAATTTACTGCAATGCAAATATGTTTTCAAAATATTACATTACAATATATTTAGGAAGGGATGGGAAATACCTAAAAGACCTTCATACAAGTATACGCTTAAATAATCTCATACTGTGAATGAGTGAGAGTCAGGAGAGAGTGAATGCGGGCATCAAGTGGATGTCTATGTACATAATTATTAGGTCAGCATGTCAAAACCTGGGGGTATTGGTTCAGAACAACTCGCTTGGCTCTGGCCCTCATGGTGAGCAGAATGCAGGGGGTAAATTTCCAGCCTAGGCTACACATAGTCCACACTGATAGAGAAAGAAATTAGAACTTCTAGTCAATGTGATAAAGTGAACTGACATGATAAACTCGCCCATACCAAACCCACAGCAGTAATGTAAACCATATAATAATTTACATTTACTTAACAAACATTAAAAATATGAAAGAGCAATTCTTGAGTGCTAGAAATAAAGAAGCACTTCAAATTCAGATTGATGAAGAGGAGTTTAATTGAATGGTTTGTGAAGATATTGTAAGTAGGAGAGAGTTTTAATGCCTGTGCTGGAGATAGTAATTTATGACACATTTCTCTTGAAATAACCTAATTCCATATTTAATATGATTGAATTTTTGGACCCTTCTTATAGCAGGATTGTATTACACATAGCAAGTCCAGAGATGAAAAATTATAGTCATTGAAATTAAAAAGTGGAAAAAATTGGAAGACGAGTTTGGTGTACTGAGGAAATCAAGCATATTGGTGAACAAAAGATAAAGAAATAGAAAATAAATATGAGTTTGAAAAAAAACTTAGAGAATAAATGATGAAGTCCAATATATGTTGAATAGGAGTTCCACAAGGAATGAACAGGGAGACAAGGGAGGAGACAATAGCTAACAGAGTAACAGATGAGAGTTTCTCAGAATTGAATAAAACCAGGAGTCATCTTTTTGAAAAAGCATCATTTTATATGATTAAGTTTATAGTAGGAAAATTAAGGCAGTGTATATTTATGTTCAAAGCAAATATAAAACAGAGTTCTTATTTAGTTCTAAATATGTATAATAATTACTTAATATTTTCAACTATGCCATTATGCTTCTAAGATACAAGCAGTGGAGGGGAAATAATCCTCTGGTAGAAGGAGGTCAAACAAGCAAACATACAGATAAAAACTACAAAGATAAGAGGTATAACAGGAGTAGGTAAAGAATATTACCACTATGAGAGAGAAGAGGGCACATCTTTACCTCAAAAAGTCACAGAGTTCTTAAAATGAGATGGTACTTAAGCTCAGTTTTTCAAAAAGACAAATAACATATGAAAGATTTCTGCTTTAGCAAAGTGAAAGAAATCATTCTATCCAGTATGTACACATGCATAATCATGTGGGGACCCACATTCTGTTCTGGGACCTGCAGAGCACAGGGTGAGCCTCAGACAGTGTGTAGTGCTGGAAGTTAGAGCAAAGCAGAGGATGCATCCGGGTTTCCTCCACTGAAAGGAGGTGGTCATTTGTCTAAGACAATAGTCCCATACAAAGTGTGAACTGAAGCCAGCCTGCAAACTGTCTTCCTGGTCCTCAATGAGATAAGTAGAATGGGTGAGAGTGAGCGTTTAGAAAACTTTGTAGCAGTTGGCATTACCAGGAAATTCAAGTGTATGACTATGTACTTCACAAAAGTATCAGTCTGAGCGAGATTAGAAATTAAAAACAAACAAATAACAATGACAGCAAAAAACTGGTCCTTCCCCGCAGATAGTTTGAGAGGGCTTCCAAAGGATTCTAAGCTGGGGAGGAGCTGTTACAGTGGGGCAACCATCACAATTTTATATATGAGAAAGATGGGCTCGGAGTAGTAAGGAAAGTTGCTAAGTTCAAATAACAAGTAAGTGAGGCACTGTTCTCTTTGAGTTCAATGTTATCACCTATTTACACCTTATTGTGAATTTAAGTTATTCTGCCTTTTTCTGGGAAACATAAAAATACATCTGTTCCCTATAAAGGAACATATATGGAGCATACTTTATAGCCTCCCTTACTTTCCTCAAATCCATATAAATGAAATAAAATATATATTTACAAAATCCGTAACCATTTTTGGAAAACAAGGAGACTCCATGGTAGGTTAGAAATTGTGAAGAATACTGACACATTAAAGGCATATGGTATCTAATTAAAGAAGGAAACTGTAGCTCAAGGTTTATGAAGGATGATACTGTAGCAAAAGTGAGAGTGATAGGAAGCATGCTTCCTTCCAGAGATGATGGGTACCTGGAGAAATAGAAGACGGCACAGAAGAAAATAACAGAGAGATTCGTTGAATTGTCACAGGCTGAGCAGCCAGAAATCTCTTGCACATCTTGAGACAAGCAGCAGCAATGGGATAGCTGGGTTTCCTCCATGTGGGGGCAGCGGAAGTAGAACGTTGAATCAAAGAATGAGAATAGTGGCCCAGGTAGATAACGCTTGAGAGAAGTGAAGAGCAAAAGCAAGCCACTAGGCTTGTCACAGCTGATGGGCATGCCCCAAAACTTAGCTAACTAAAACAGACAAAAGTGAAGGCCATGATGTGCTCTGCCTCTACCCTAAACAGACTGTAGAAACGGAGCCTAGAAAAGCATCTCAACTCTGAAAAATGTGCACAATAAAAAAACTAATAAAAACCAAGGAAAGCCAACATCATGAATGAGTAATGATCATCTCAAAAAATAGCACATCTAAGTAAGCAGAGTTAATAAATATAAGCTGTAGAGGGCTTTAAAATAAATTGTATTTACATTCTGAGAGAAATGAAAGAAGTAGCAGAAGTCATTGAAGTGGACAATTTGATTTTGGGTATGAAATAAAACTTCAGTTGTTGGAATGAATAGCAGAATGGATCTAGGTGAGGGAAAATTAGTTTATTGGTTAAATGAGACAAGAAGTATTTCCAGAATACAGCATAAAATATAAAAATATATACAACATTCAAGAAAACCTCATGCAGGATGGATTGAGAATTCATAAAATAAATTCAATAGCAGTTTGAGAAAGAAAAAATAGGTACAGTGGAGAGAAAGCAAGTAGAGTGTCTTAAGACTCAAGAGAGACACACATTCTGAGATTGAAGAGATTCATTAATTACTCAGTAGAAATAAATTTTTAAAAAGCTCACAAAAACAAATATCATGGTTTAGAATAACAGCAAGTAAGACCTAACTGAGGAACCTTAAAACTTCTTCAGTGTGAGAGAGAAGGAAAGATACCCATATTATCTACAAATGTATGAGAATCAAATTGCCATCTGTTTCCCATCAGCGCCACTGAACATAAGAAGAATGGGCAGAATGAATTGGGAGGGAATCATAACTATTGTTTTAAACCCCGCCAAATGGCTATTCAGTGAGGTTGAAAAAGACGTTTTCAGACATACCGTAACTCAGAAGGCATACCACCACAGATTTCTCAGAATACTCCAACAGATGAAATATAGTTGTAGTGGGTAGAATAAAGATGTAAATAACATTAATGAACAAACTAAAAATTATGGTTAACATAAGTTATAATTAAAAATTAGATAATATTTCTATGGGAATATGTAAAGAAACAACCTATGTACACAGGAAAATTTAATACTTTATAACCATGGCCTGTTAATCAGTGGGTAAGAGAGTAGATTATATAATAAATGGTATTGGGAGAGTTGTTCACCCACATGGAAACATGTACACATTTAAATCTCTAATAAAACATGTATAGGATAGACAAGGACCTTTTTAAAAATCTATAATTTCTTAGAAAATAGTATGGGAAGCTATGTTTTGAACTTGGAATGTTAGGTCTTCTTGTATACACAAAAGCCATAAAGAAAAATATGTACACATATGACTATACATCTAAATAAAAATACCATACAAGTAGCAGACTAGATGGAGTATTTGGAACATATGTAACAAATCAACTTACATTTAAATGATAAAAGAATTCCTACTAATGGCAAGAAAAAAAAAGTCAAGATAAAGTATATGAACAGAGTATTTTCAGAAGAGTGAAAGTACCTGATCGGTATATATTAAAAAGTGTTCAACCTCACTTGTAATCAGGAAAATGCAAATTAAAGAACTAACAGATATTTTTTTAATGTCATACTGGTGAAAAAGAAAAAGCATGATAATCAAGTGTTAGCAAAGGATAGAGGAAATAAGAACTTTGAAAAAATGTGGTGGAGATATGAATTGGAATAGCCATTCTGGATGACAATTTATGGGTATTGATATTTGATTCCAATTCTTAGCATATTCTGTACAGGAGCACACAGTGTGTATACAAGAAAATGCAAATGGGGATGTTCATAATAGCGCTGTTTGATGAGATGGTAAATTTTTTAAATTGAAAGTTTTCACTTTGATTGGCTCACAATATTCAGTAGCTCCAAGGAGCATAAATCAGAGGCCAGACATCAGGTAATGAAAAGAAAACCCTATGTCTCCAGATGACAGTTTCATCTTTTACTTACTGGAACAGTTTTATAAATAAACCTAAATAAGATTAGTAGCTACACTATGAAATTAAGAAAGCAGGAGTTATGTTTTATTCCTAGCTATGTTATCATGGGCAAGTAATTCAAATTTTCCATCACTTAACTTCTTCAGTTGAGGGGTTTTACCTGAGCTCTAGTCTTAAACAACTGGAAACTCAAAGCATTATCTGATTTGATTTCTTGGCTTCTGAAAGAAAATATAAATGTCTACAACAGATTATATCTATCTTTGTATCTGAAGGTGTCATAGTGTTTCTCTAAAGTATGTTTCCTCTTCGTTGATATTTTTGTTGTTATTCCTTTCCATTAGTTCTTATTTTAACTTGATTGATATATTTCATCTGCACAGGGCTGCCAAACATGATAGGAAGACAAGATGTGAGGAAAATAAATATCAGCTACAATATAATGATAGCTGAAATAGCTGTAAAACGTAAGACAAAATGTTGAAACCCAGAAAATAAGAGAATTTGTGTGCAAGGCAATATATTTTTATATCAGTGAAATGATACAAAATGATAAAGATGAATATAAAAATACTTTCATCTATGAGTTTCATCAGTCACTGTAATACTTCCAAATTGGTAATAAACCTTCAACTAGTCATGATTTGTTTATTCCCCCATGTATTCAACAACTCTTGACTGAACTCGTATCGTGAAGAAAACACAATGCCAGGCACGGTAGATTTCTCTCTTTAGGAAGGGCTAGGGGAATAAGAAAAAGAGTAATAATTTTATTCAACACTTAATTAATTCAACCAAATATTTGGGGGGATCTCTTATGTGCCAGGTACCACTCTGGGAGTTGTGAGCCCAGCAGTGAATAAAACAAACCACTTTGCTTCATGGTGGTTATATTCTGGTACATCAAGAAATGTGAAATTGTTATATTAACATTTAAAATAATTTATATTTCTAATATGATTAGCATTGGAGTCATATAATTATTTTATATATGGTCAAATTTTATTATAACTGCTATTATTTTTTTGCTTATTTTTTCCTCAGTATTTTATCTGCTTGAGGACAGTTACTCTCCCACCACGGGCCTAGTGAAGAACCTGGCACATAGTAGAAATTCAGTAAAGTTTGCTGAACAAGTAAAATATTCAGCCTCTATGCACCTCAGTATCTTCAACTATAGAAATAGGGATAATAATAGTATTACCAATGTTGATATGGTTGGGAAGATTAACAAATACTATCTTTAGAAATCTTCATATGATGCCAGGCATACGAAGCTCAATTTGTTAATATCATTTAAATATATATTTCAAAACATTATTGATGATGAACTCAAGGCAAGAGAAAATGTACTTTTAGTATATCTTTTTATCTATCTCTCACATGTGCTTCAGAGAGGGAAAAAATACTGTGCCCACCCTCTCCCATCATTCTTAAAAATCTAAGTGTAGCTTTATTCCTGATGGTCAGATTTCTGTTTCATGTTTCCTTCTTTCTGTGAGTAAATATATTTGTATGATTTGTGCTAAATGCTTTTCTGCATAATGGATCACTGTTTCTAATGCTAATAATCATGCCAGCTATATTTTTTCTTTAATTAAAAATCTTTCTCCTATATATACAGTAGTGAAATTGTTTAGCTCTTCTCTTCTGGAAAACAAACCACATTTCAGGGGGGCGGGGGAACGTGTTACCCTCAGAATTCATCCACGATAAGAAATTCATTCCACAAGTAGAGTAAGACCTTTAAAAGACCTTTATCTACCTCACAGAATAAATTTGATATGCCTTACAGACCATTATTCCAACTCTGCCTCACTGTGCATACAGATAGAACCATCTCTTCAAAGTGCTAACACTATAATTTCCATTCAGATGATGAAATTGTAATAAAAACAGTTTATTATGCTGCATTTGTATATGATTACGTATTAGATTGTAGAAAGTTAACATTTATTTTTATTCTACTAATAATCATTTCTTCAAGATCTAATAAATCCAAGAAGCTTAAAAACATGTTTAAACTAAAAGACCCATTCCATAGGGCAGTGTGCCCTGCTGTTGGTGCTGCTGAAACTGTATGAGAGCTCAGCTAAATACTTATATGTCCCTGTGTCACTTTTACACATTTTCTATATATTTTCCAGCCTATTTATTACTAACAATGTTTGGATACAGACCTTGACTCTTTTAAAATGCTCTCTGATTCCAATTTATCCAATTTCTTATTCAGTTGTGTCTTTCTGACAAATAAATATTTTCAAGACTTAATAAATAAGAAAGAAATATTATAAAATTAATCCAAGTAGAATTCATATCCTGGGCCTATTAATTTAAGTGATTTGACAAGGGCTGTGAGGTAACTGAATTTGTTGAAAGCAGACCTCTGATTAAATAACATGACTCTTTCTGTGATGGGATCTACAAAGACAGTTTGTTAAATCACTATATTTTAGAGCTGAAAAGGGAGAGGAACCATCTTGTTTTGAGATGGTTTGACTTTTAGAGATGAAAAAACTGATGCAATTAAGGAACACCTAAAATATTTTGCATAGTTAGGGGAAGACTTGAAATTTGGAACCCAGATGACTTTCCCCTAATTGAAATGGTCTTTATGCTGTTCTTTACCTGATCAAATTGTCTTATGTTTAATTAAGAGTAACATCTAACTTGTTAGAAGATATTTATGTGCCAAATATCTAAAAGTATTGGGCATCCAAAAAGTGGCTAAATTGAGAAAAATTACATAAGCTTACAGTCAGAGGAACGTTATATTACATTGTATGTGCATTAATATCAATGAGAATTCAATACTGAGATCAAATGTACAACATGCTGTCAAATGTTTAATAATTCTTCAGTGTCTAATTAAGTCTAAGAAAGCTGCACTTACGAGGGAGTCATTGTAATTTCATATTAAGTACAATATAATGAACTGGTATAAATAGGATAACACTGAAGAGCCAATGACTTAAGCTGATTGTCTGAAATCAGGTTTCATGCTACCACAGCCTTTTAATATCAACTTAGGCTTCTGTATAAGGCAGAAAGAAAAGAGAAATGCTACACGGTGCCACATGAAGAAGAGCTGGGTATTCATGGGCCTTAAGTGATCAATATCTTTATCAGATCTGTGTAAATGTTGTGGGCAAGTACAATTAAAGAGCAAATACCTGGATCATCTGGCTAAGCCCACTTTCAGCTCCAGAAGCAGGTCATTTCACGGAGGGCACTTGGTAGGGAGCATCGGAAACAACTGTAGAAGGCAGACGCTTTCGAGACAATATAAGGTTATAATGCGGACTCTGGAGTCAAAGAGCCTGGGTTCAAAATTCCGTCCCAATACTGTCTCGTTGTATGATCCTGTACAAGCCACTTGGCCTTTCTATGCACCAGGTTTCCCATTTGTGAAAGAATATTTCTTTTATAGGGCTATTATGAGTGTTAAAATGAGGTGTACATGTAAAAAAAACCTAGAGGAGCGCCTGGCTCATAGTAAGCATTCAATAAGTATTAATAATTCTTATTCGTGGAAGAACATTTTCCAAGTAGCAGTTAGGCAAGGAAATTCCTCTTTAAAACCACCACAAAGATCTGTGCATTTACATTAGAGGCAAGTCCTTTAGAACTTTACTGATAATTCTAATTTGCACAGGTTCATGAAATATCAATTATGAGCAAAATACAGAAAACAAGAGCAGTTGAAACACAAATGTAAAATTCTACTTGAGGCAAAAAAAAACCTCCACAAAAGTCAACATATACTCTCTGAATGGAACCATGACCGTTTGAAAACAGAGTGGATATGTGTATTTTGTAATTAATTTATCAGCAATGATTTTAGGGAGCAACCCAATTGTTGTGAAGCATAGAGTAGAGCTATAAAAGCCAACAACATGAAACAGGAAGGCTGAAAGGAGGTCGAGACCAGGACCAGAGAAGCAGCACTGGCCACTTCTAGGAAGGGTTCACTATTTCTCAGTGAGGAGGGGATTATAGAACTAAAAGCAGTAGAACCACGTGCATGTATCTATTGTTTTCCAGACAGCATTTATGGAGACGTTAACTATTGGTAAAAATATATAATTTATTTTACGGAGCAAAGGAAATTCTTCTCAGTTCACTGTCTTTATACAATAAAAATTGAGGGACTTCCCTTGTGGCACAGTGGTTAAGAATCCGCCTGCCAATGCAGGGGACACATGTTCGAGCCCTGGTCTGGGAAGATCCCACATACCGCAGAGCAGCTGAGCCCGTGCACCACAACTGCTGAGCCTATACTCCGAGCCACAACTACTGAAGCCCACAAGCCACAACTACTGAAGCCCGCGTGGCTAGGGCCCGTGTTCCGCAACAAGAGAAGCCACCGCAATGAGAAGCCCGCGCACCACAGAGAAGAGTAGACGCCGCTCGTCACAAGTAGAGAAAGTCCGTACACAGCAATGAAGACCTAATGCAGCCAAAAATAAATGAATAAAAATAAATAAATCTAAAAATTGAAAGAACCTCTTCAGATACTGAATAGGGAAGCTTTCTTACTATTTCCTTCCCAAGGTATGCAGTAACTCTTTTGGTATCCCAAGTGGGTAGATTCTTGGACTTGTTGTCACAGAATACTTCCTGGAGAGGGACCAGTCCTGTTTGGGTTAATCAGCCCTTTCAACTGTCTTCTGAATAACTCTTAACAGGAATTCTTTGTAGAAAAAATTTCCTGACCTGAAAAGACAAAAATACCCAAACTACATTAAAGGACATTTCTTAAAATGTCTCCCCTGCTTTCAAATGTAATTATGCTCATAGTTAACTAGTATAAATATATCTCCCAGGGATATATGTAAATATATTTTGTACATGTATATATGTAAATATATTTCCTAAGGAAAACTTGATTTCCCTTCCATGGGCATCTCTTTCAGAGCTTTTGCTCAAAGATATTCCCAGACAGTGGAGGATCTTATTTTGGTCAAGGATATTTCAGTAGCTGAGATACAGTTTGGAATAACTAAATCTTTAAACAAGCTTCTAGGTTTCCTAAGTTTTTTTTAATCATGTGTAGCATCTCCAAACAGAAACAGCCAGAGTTCACTAAATGAGGTTGTTTACTGACAATTATGCAACTGGGGTTTAATATCCTGTCTGAAATTCTAAGATAGAGTGTTTGCCCTCTGATAGAGTTACATATTATAACAATATCCAGAGAATTCTTTAAGTAACTCAGAAATTTGGGGGAGGGACAACATAGCAGATAAGATTGACTGAACCCTGGAATGAAATCTGTGTTCCTTTTAGTATACAATAAATTATGTATGTATTATATATATTGCATGCATGTGTGTGCATGTTTATACATATATACATACGTGTATGTATATATTGTACACATATATAAAAACTAGAGAAATAAATTTTATTTCTGATATGATATGGATTCCTTATCTTTCAAACTTAACCTGATTCTTACCTACTATGATAATGTTCTTCCATATGTATCAAGGGTTATTTTCTTTATTCACAGTCCTTAATATTTGTAAAATTATCTCAGTCCCTTCTGTTGCCATTGTTGACAATTTACTTACGTCACCCATTCTTTTATAGGTTGATTTCTATGGTAGTTTATTCCTTCCCATCTGTACTGGATTATGTCTGTTGTGTTCATTTAATGCTTCAGGAGTGGTGTTTCTTTTTTTCTACAGTTAGGAGAAAAGGTGATCTGTTTTATATCTGTATTACGTCTCTCATTTACAATGTTCTGTCTACCATACTGAGGCATGGGGAGGATTATTTTGTACTCTCTTGGGCTGAAAAGTAACTTTCTTTTTGAGGCGGAAGTTGAGAACTGATTCCTCCTTTGTGCCGCACTATGACACTCCTGTGTGATGCTGTTAAACACTCTCCTTGGTTGCTGGAGCTCAGAGGACAGCCTTTTGACCATCCCATGCCTACTATTGGGTGGAACAGACATTCACAGACATTACCCCATTTTATCCCCACAAGAGGTATGCACAGCAAGAAACACATTCAGCTAGATTAAATCAGTTGCCTGAGGTCACATATCTAGTAAATTGCAGAACCAGAACTCAAAAAAGGTCCTTTGACTTTAAATCCCTTGGTCCTTCCATTATACCATATTGCTCTTTATTGAGTTAGTAATTCACCATGATACATGCATTGTCGTAGAAATAAAATGGAGAATAGTTGTTTACATGTTTTGTTTTTGAAAATAAAGATGGCCTACTTTGAGGCTGATGAAAAACCAACAAAATATTACAAACTGTAGACACTCAGCTGCTTAACTCCTGATCAGTTCCTTAATATAGCAGAGTGGAATGATTTAAATATCTTTATCTTGAACAAACAGAATTATTTAGACTATATGGCAAGGTAATAGTGTAGGGGGTGCAGCAGGGTTGAAAGTGTTAGCGTTTTTAAAATGCCTTAATTATCAATTTAAAAACACTTTAAAAATGGCATCACTAATTTATGATTTATAGTTCAGTAAACTTTTAAAATTTATTTTATTGAACTGAAATACCCTTCTAGCCTCCTCTTGTAAATAAAGTTTATAATAAAATCATTTGAATAAAATGTTACTCAGGAGGAGAATCAACTATTCTTTAAGTTGATCATTGTTTTTCTGCTTTGTAGAAAACACTATTGCTGCTGAATAGGCAGACGGACCCTGACTTTTACTTCTAATTAATTTTTGTATATTTGTTACAATTAGTATTTTTATGGAGGCGATATACATGATCAAGTAGCAGACCCCGAGATTATAACTCTTAACAGCTGACAACAAAATGCAGGCCTACAAAATGCAGAATTCCTACCTCTTCCTGTAGAAAGCCATTTTTTCCTTCTCTTTCCCTCTCTCCCTCTCCTTAGGTCTCCCCCTTTTCTTCCTCCTTCCTCTCACCTTCCAGTCTCATTTTCCTTCCTTTCTTCCTTCCCTTCTTTTTTACCAAAAGTTGTATTCATTAGGATCTCTCCGTTAACAAACCCATCTTGCTTTGTGCACTCTCCCGTCCAGCACACACACTAGTGAGAACCTGTATTTCCAGAGAACAGGGCTAATACATTACCTCAGTGGACCATCTAAGCACTTCGTAGCTCTAGCACCCTGGTGGGAAAGTATTTAATATTTGAGCTGTGACTGAGGTTACTGTATTAGATGTCGGTGCTGCCCTTCACCATACAATGTGCAGCCCAAGGCTCCTTGTCGAGTGCCTGTCTATGAAAGCCAATAGGATACATTGTGGGAAACACTTTCAGAGAACATTTTCAATTGGGAATAATGTGATAAAGCCTCTTTTTCTCTTGTGCTATTTCTAATTAGAAACACCAGAGAAAGAATGTTTCTTATCCTGCTCTCTCTCTGTTCAAGTGTGCGCCTAGGGCCAAGAGAGCAGCTGAAAATAAAGGAGAGGCTCGGAGTTCAGAGTGACCCGCAAAGCAGGTCCCTTTCATACCTCCAGGGTGATTAGATCTTTCAAAATATTTGGACCCAACTTCAAGTGAAGACAAATACTGCATCTTGGAAGTATCATACTGACATCCCTGATAAAGCTATATCAAGTCATTAGGAAATTCTGCGTTGTATTCTCTAATCAGAGTGTATTCTAAATTTCAAGTTCGAATGAGGATTATGGAGAACTATGATGCCTTTTCCCCGCTTTTGCTCGGTACACTTTCTGTTTTGGCGTTCTTCATATTGCCATTTTATGAAGAAAGATAATCCTTTTCACATCCCAAAGGCTCTGTTCTTCTTTCTGCTACATGAAAATGTCTGTTCATGACAATGTTGCTTATAAAAGTCTTTTATTTGAAAGGTCAGCTGATAGTCGAAATTCACTTTTTTGTTTCTGGTAAAATTGTTTCCACTTTCTCTGATGGGCTATTTTTACAAGCAGGTGCTGAATTGTCCCTCCTTTCTCCCTATCCTGACTAGATCACATTGGGCAGTACCTACCTGTAGGCTTAGCCTCTTACGCTCAAGTATTTTATGCTAGCACAAATCAAAAAGTATGACAAATTGCAGAGAGCAATTTGGCATTGTTGTTCCAAACTTAGAACATCCTGCCAATGATATAGCACTCATAGCCTCCTGCTGGCTGACCAGCTATGCGTCATTTCCTTGCAATTTGCTGCCACGATGTTGTGTGCTGATGGAGAATAAGATATACTGATTGGAGGTAGGCCAATTGTTTCATCAGACATATAAATCGCCACACTGAGCTTTGGGACAGATCTATGTATTAGTCATTATAATCATCACGAGCTTCAAGAAAGAAAAAAAAAGACAATCTCTTGCTTTTCTTGCATTGCAGTGACAGGGTCCCCTTCGTCTGAGATCCCATAGGTTTTATTCAAACATTATTTGATTCATTCTTATAATACTCTCTCAAGGTCAAGGGTAAGCAGTGCCAACTTTATTTTACAAGACATGGGTTTTTGGCAAGGAAAAGGTTTGGCAAACAGAGAGATTATGCCAGGTCCTGTTAGAAACATAGCTGGGGATGTCTCAATGCGGGCAATGTTATTCTGTCATTAAAACTTTTCAACAGGAATGTATGCAGGTTTTAATGACTAATATGGATAAAACTATGATTTTACATCAAATGAACAAATACATACTCTTTGCCTATTATGTACAAAGTTCTTTCTGTACTAAATCATGTTCTGATGATTTTATTTCCAAGCATAGGAGGAGGCTAGCATTTTACTGTTTGCATTTGCAGTTAAGCATTTTCTCTGTATGGCTTTATTTGAGCAATGATTTCATAGCTTGTGTTTTTCCTCCCTTTGGGATCATTGACAGTATTTCATTTAAGTTTCTTAAACAAAAATGGTATTTTAAAGAAAATATAGTTTTTTACATTAGTGAAGCTATTCATATCTTACTTGTTTTCAGTTTTCTTCCAATAATTGAAAATAAGTAAGGCCTATTGGGATTCAAGGAAAACATAAATCGTGAGACAGTATTCCCCTACACAGTTTTTTTAAAAAATTTATTTTGAATTAATTTTAGATTAAAAAGAGTTATAAACATAGTACAGAGAGTTCCTGTTTACCCATCACCCAGCTTCCCCTAATGTTAACATCTTACCCAACATTTATCGACTAATAACGTAACATAGGTACAGCACTATTAATTCAATCATAGACTTATTTGGATTTCACCAGTTTTTCTGTTCCAGGATCAAATCCAAGATTCTACATTGCATTTGTCATGTCTCCTACTCTCCTACAATCTTTGACACTCTCTTTCTTTCCTTATTTTTCACGACTTTGATATTTTTGAAGCATTTACAGCCTTTATGAACCTGGAAAATAACACAGTTTATATCTGTGTGATAAATGATGAAATATAGTTATTTTCATAAAGGACTTTTTGGTTAAACTCTTTTCCCCTCTCATCAATTCTTATATTCATCTTCAACTCTATTTGATTCGCTTTTATTGTAATAGGTGCGTAAGAAAAATGTTAAGATTAAAAGAAAGGCCAAAATTACACGTAGTCATGGAAATTTTATACTAGACTTTAGCTTCCAAGATCCCCCTTTAAAAGAGGAAATGGACCCAAGAGAAAGTGACTCGCCCTAGTTACCATGGGTATTTAATGACAGAGCAGGACTAATTATGGTACCATCTATATTAATACATTACTTCATAGCTAACAAGTTGCCCACATAAATATGATTTCCCTTGGTTTTCACAAAAATTCTTTGTTTCTGGAACATACTAGGTGAGCATCTGTCTCAGAGATTTCACGCCAGCTGTTTTCTCTTTCTAGAATGCTCTTCCCATAGATATCTCTTGGCTAATTCTCTCACCACTTTAAAATACTTGATCCAGTCTCAGATTCTCCTTGACACTTACCCCAATGATGTGCTTGTGTTCAAGCTGTACAGCTCCCACCCATAGCACTCCCAACCTCTATTTCCCTGATTGAATTTTTAGGAGGGTATTTCACCTTCTAGGATACTATATGCCTTTCTTTTATTAAGTTTGGTATCATATTGTCTGTTTACCTCTCTAGTAAGCTCCAAGAAGTTAGAGTTCTTTGTGCATTGATGAATTCAAGGCAGCTAGTACAGTGCCAGACATGTAGTGGATGCTCAATAAATATTTTTTGTATAATAAATGACATGATATAAGGATAATCAATATATTATAAATTATGTCCAGAGAGTGTAGAGCTTTGCCCACTGTCATACAGCCAGGAATTGGTGTATTTTGGAAGAGAATCATTCTTTTCACTTTAAAATACAGAATGCAGATTGGTCAGTCTCTCTGTAGAACCCCAGAGCAATCAACAGGTGTTAGCATAGATGCTCTCCAGGAAAACAAACTGGGACATAGGGAAGCATATTGTTTTCCTTTCTAAAATCCATGAATAATGTTCTTACCTTTCTTATGTGAGTGCTGATATGTTAGTATCTACACTCTGCTTCCTTCTATGTACTTATGTATCCTCTTTAAAGAGAAAATACATGCTTAAACTACACACACACGCACATGCATACACAGATATTTCTTAAAAACTGAGTGAACACATTCTATGAACAGCTCTGTAAAGTGACAAAAGCTTGAATGAAATAATGATAGTAGCAATCATTTCTTGAATATCTAGTATTAATGAGATCATTTTGGGCATTTTACATATATTATCTAATTTCATGTGTCATACAGTCCATAAATATGGTCAGATAAATACCCTGCTGCTTACAGAGAGTAAATAGCTTGCCCAGGTTCACCCAGGAAGTGACAGAGCCAAGATGCAACCACTAGTCTATCGGGGTGAAAAACCCACATTAGAGACAATCTATCTCCTCCCTCCTATTTATGCTTGTTTGTCTGTCAAAGGAATCAAACCAATAACAATTCCAATGACAGTCTCTGCACAACATTTGAACATTTTCAAAGGGCTTCTCACATGACTATTCAATTTAATTGTCTCAGTAATCCTAGATAGTTCATATATTATCACAGTTTACAAGTTAAAAAAAGATTAGTAAAGCGGTTATGAGTTGATAGTTTATTCAATAAACTTTTTTGAGTGCTTACTCTATGATAGATTTGCAACTATTTGAGCCCCAACACTTTCAGCATGAACGATTTGCCTCACAGGATTTGTTTTCTCTTAGTGCAATTTTGGTTCACCAGGTTCTACTTTTTCTTCACTTCTTGTGAATATCATTTTAAGAGAGTAGGGTCCATTCTAATTCAAATAATTAGGTATCTGATACACTAGGGAAATACGGGTATTTCATAAACTAACACATCATCACCTGGATGAGACATATTTTCACTCTTTACCTAGATTCAGAAAAGACAGAGACTTCCAGGGATTTTCTTGATAGTTCATACCTTCCTTGAACAGGAGGATGTCCAGACAGCTCTCAGTGGGTGACTCTAGGCTTATTTGAATTCATCTAGCTCTTGTCTAGACTCCCTCAGTAGACCTGGCCATCATAGCACTCATTGAATTAAAATGACAGGCACCCGAAATCACAATCAAACCCAGAGGGAATGGGAAGGCCGTGATATCAGACTAAGTTATGACATTTAGGTTATTTTGTATTAGTCTGAACTCTTAACCAACCTCTGAGCGACTAAAGTACTCACCTGAGACACTTGTCTGTAATCTGATATCACCTTTGAAGAAAGTAATGAGACACTTGAAAGTAAGTATGTTTTTAATCATGGTCGAGGAAGTTAGGTGATCAATGAATGGGAGTAAACACAACTTGATGTAACATCTTAGATATATACTTTCAATAATGTATTTATATAAAATAATTAGCAATTAAAGTAACCCTCTGTTAATAGAGAAATAGCATAAGAAACTAGAACAAAGTAAATAATAACATCTGTACTTTTGGCTACTTTATGTCCTATAAATGTACAGGGTATTCCTATAGCCATTTCAGATTCCACTGAACACTTATTGAGCACCTACTATAGGGTAGGCACTGTGGTAAGTGCTGGAGATACAAAGATAAATAAGGCATGATACCCGAACAATACAGTCTGGTATTAGAAATATGTATAAACATATAATGTCTCTACAATGTGGTGGGAAATATAATAAAAATACACACAAGGAGCTTTAGAAGCAAATAATCTGGGAGATTATGGAAGCTTTTCTGGGTGAAATGGTCTGAGTTAATTATTTCAGACCCACTCACATTTTCCCTGCCTCTGTCTTTCCCAGTTCCTCGTAGCTGGATCCACTGATGCTCTTCTCTATTTCCGTTATCTCTGAGTTATTGGTATCATATTAACTATGTTAGGAGTACTTAAGTTGTTCCACCTTATTCCCTGGCATGCTCTTTAAGGCTAAAGCCAACGATATGGTGTTTGACATTGTCTTCCTCCACGTAGACTACATAAGCAAGGAGCCTGTGGCTCCCTCTTGCATTGGGATAAAGTATCCACATCCTAAATCTTGAATTCTTATATTGAAATGCCCCCACTTGGATAACTGGAAGCCAGAACCCATTTCTTGTCTCTAAGAGCCCTTGCTGTAGCCTGCTTTACCAAAGGTGTGTGGTGAAAAGGGAAAGAATCAGATTTAGATTGAGACAGATATGGATAGGAAGTCTGTCTTTCCCATCTACTGTCATTCTTTCATTCAGAGATAATTTGTGGAGATCTCAGTAGATTCCAGTTGCTTTGTTAGGAATTATGAATATTATTATAAAAAGGAGAAAGTCCTTGACCCTGAGATTTTATGTTCTAGAAGTGGGGCAATAGAAAGTAATATCAATAATAATAATATCAATGACAATGATAGTGTATTAGTTAGCTAGGGCTGCCATAACAAAGTGCCACAGACTGGGTGGCTTAAA
Organism: Physeter macrocephalus; assembly: GCF_002837175.3. Taxonomy (NCBI): domain Eukaryota; kingdom Metazoa; phylum Chordata; class Mammalia; order Artiodactyla; family Physeteridae; genus Physeter; species Physeter macrocephalus. Next base: position 35,111,519 of record NC_041218.1, read on the forward strand.
CAACAGGAATTTATTTCACTGTTTTGGAGGCAAAAGCCCAGGATGGAAAGTATTGGCAGCATTGGTTTCTTCTGAAGGCCTCACTCCTTGGCTTGTAAGTAGTCCAGTGTCTTCACATGGTCTCATTCCTGTGTATGTCTGTGTCCTAATTTCCTCTTATTATAAGGACACCAGTCATATTAATTTAGGGCCCACCCATATGATCTCATTTTACTTTAATTACTGCTTTAAAAACCCTATCTCAAATATAGTCATATTCTGAAGTACTGGTGTCTAGGGCTTCAACATGTGAGTTTTGTGGGGGACATAGTTCAGCCCATAATAGAGAGTAAGAGATGGTGTTGAAAGCAAATTTAGAGTGATATTATAAAGAAATGGTGTGGATTGGCGGGACAATTCAAATAGCATGGTCAGAGGAATCCTCTCTGAGGAGATGAGAGTTAAGACCCAAAGCTAGGAATGAACCTGTTGTGTTCTTATCTAAGGGAAGGGTGTGCCAGGCAGAGGAAACTGTAAAGCCCAGGAAAGAGAGCACTTACAGTGTTTGGGGACCTGAGAGTTATAGAAAGTCAGGTAGTGTTAGGAACATGGTGAATCAGGAACAGAATCCTATGAAAATGAGGTCTGTAAGTTGGGTAAGTTTCTAAATTTTACGGTTTGCATTTCTATAGCTATAAAATGCATACAATAGAACCAACCACAGGGAATTGTTGAAAGAGTTAAACTATATAATAGTGAACAGTTCTAGCATCTAGTTGATGCTCTATTTTAAAAAAGGACTTAAAAAAGAGCAGCGTTTTCTTTTTTTCACACATCATCCATTACGTTTGAAATTACACTCCAGGACATTCACTACTATAACTAATTCTGACCTAACTTCAGCAAAACAGAGGTAGTTTAGTCACACATTTTCTATCACCTGACCAGCCTCAATCACTTTACAGCTGCCATCAAAATCTGACAAGCCCATGATCACTGCTCTAAAATACCTTCATTAAAAATATCCTTATCACATATACTGTCAAAAAATCAGGATTTGATTTGCTGTGTAGTTAACCTCCAGTTAGTTTTGGAAAATAAGGTACATTATAATCACTCTTCAACTATTAAAACAATTTGAAATTTGGTAAATTTATACTTATATAAAACAATGCAAGTGTCTTTTTAGATAATTATATCTAATCAATTGTAATACAATCTATTTTAAATCCACTAAGACATATTTCAAAATATCAAATATGCTGTTCACTCACTTATGTCACATGTATTAGGAAGTAAAATACAGGATGTAACATTCTCTGCAAATTGAAAGTTTATTAACGAGGGTGATAAATTAATGATGTTTTAGAAGATGTAATTTTTGTTTCAAAAGAGAGGGTAGACAGGTTAAACTGGATTCAGATATTTCTTTCTTACAAACTGTGATACCTCAAATTACCCTTTATTTCATTCAATTATGACGCTTTTTTATTCTAGTGGTGCTTTTCCTTTCTGAAGCAGACTTTAAGGGAACATTCTACACCACACTCAATTGTCAGCATTGCCCCTGGGTTGTTCAGATAAGAGTGATACTCTGAAACATGTTTTGGACTTTCCATGAAAACATAAGATATCTGCAGTATCATCCACATTGATTTTGTAGTTCTCTGAGAAACGTTTCTACATACAGAGTCAGCATTTCTGAAGCATTTCTTCCTTTCTACGAAATATTGTCCAGGTTTCCAAAAAAGTCCCTTCCAAAAACTGTGTTGAAGATTTTGTTATATTTTTAAAATCACAGTGACTTGTAAAAAATAGATTTTTAATAAATTTTGGTTGGATTAATGAATACATCTCAGAATGTCCCGTAATGTGATTTGCAATGTTATTGTAAAAATTATTTGCAACTAATTTTGAATTATTTGCTAATGAAAGAATTTTAGAGATTCAGGAATAAAGTAGGACAGGTAATTATAGTAACTATGACTTAAATTTAACTTTAACTTTACTTTGTGAATTTTTATCCCTATTATGTGCACATTCCTCATCCAGTTTTTTTAAGGCTCTAGGTTACATCTAGGCCTGGGCCAGAGATGGCAAATTAGATTTTGTCTTGAGTACCATATTAATCATTGGGTGGTGCCCTTCTGAAGCCCAAAGATTAGGAGGAATATGACGTTATGCCCAAGCTCATTAGGGCTATGATGATTAGTTCTGTCTGCCTTGGAGGCTGGAAGGAAGTATTAACATGGCATTTCCCACTCCTGAATTCAGGAATATTTTGTAGCAGATTAAATTTTTCATATTCTACAATTGTTTTACCCTTTGGTGGCACGTCTCCTCTATCACCCAGCACTCTGACATTCACACTCCCTATTTACTTTTCAAATTTTGCTCTCAGGAAGGAATAAAAAACTCATTAGTGATACCAATAACAATAATCCTTCTCATTTTGAACATACATTTTCTATCAGGCACTGTGCAAGATGCTTTGCATACATTCATGAAAAGTAAAATGATTATGGAATAGGAATTATTCCTAATTTATAGAAAAAGCTTAGGTAATTGCATAATCTCAGAGCAATACATGCCCAGTTCAGAATTCAAGCCCAAGTCTTTCTGACTCCAAAGCCTGTGATCATAACTATTACACTTACCAAGAGAGTTTAATGACGTTGAACCTCAGGACACATGAATATCAATACGGATCAAGGCTATCAGTAGAGAGGTCAATACGAATGATGAGATCTCACTTATTTTCTGGTAAATGAACAGTTATGTTTTGTACAGTTTTTGACATTGCTCCAAAGCCAACCCATACAGAATGGTAGTACTTGGTTAATAGATTCAAAGGGCTTTGTACATGGAGATACCTTAGGGCCCATCCTTTACAACATCCTAATTTTTTAGATGAAGTGATAGGGCTTGGAAAGGGATACAGTGACTTTCCCTGATTCATGAAGACAATTAAAGAATGAAATAAGACTAGTACCCAGGTAGTCTGATTCTAGATCCTGGTTACTTGCTATCACCTCAGTTTACTTTTCCTGAGCAGATGTCAAGTAATTCCAGAAAGGAATCCCATGATCAGGGCAGAAGAAAGAACCTAGTATTAAAATTATTCCATGGGTTAAATAAAGAAAAAATAAGACAAGACAAAACAAGACTAAGTAGCTTAAAAAGAAGAAAAAAAATACCTGACTGGAGTATCAGCAAATGAAAAAATTTCTTACGGTACTCACCATCTAAAATTACAACATCTTTATTGTATAGAGTTTTAGTACTTACTCATTGGACAACAGATAACATTTTAAAGAAAGAAACAATATAAATTATATCCCTCTTCTCAAGAACAGACCTAATATAATTGCTTCAGGTGTCTCTTCACTTTGCGCAGCAGATATCCTAAAAGTTTATTGTGATATGATTTGAGATCGCTGGATGTTTTGTACAGGAATTGTTTCAAACAAAACCAGAGAGGAGTCACCTTGGCCACTGAAAGTCCTAGGAATGTGACAACAGCACTCCTGCTACTGTTGGAGAGAGTCCCCTATAGTCTTGAGATATTATAGTAGCTTGTGATTCATGAATTAGGAACTCAGGTTTTAGGAGCAGAGACAACACCAAGGGCCCCATGATGCCTGGCGACATTTGAAGGAATCTGATTCTTAGGATTCAGATGTAATGACCAAATGGACTTCTCATTCTCATTGTCAAAAGGAAGCCAAATTGCTGAATTACTCTCTTGCTAGTACAGAGAAAAGAACACCACAGTGTATCATGGAACTCCACCGGGTTAGAAGGCTTTATGTGTAGCATATTTTAATGCCAGGTTTAATCCTGGATTTAAAAATAAAACTCGGGGCTTCCCTGGTGGCGCAGTGGTTGCGCGTCCGCCTGCCGATGCATGGGAACCGGGTTCGCGCCCCGGTCTGGGAGGATCCCGCATGCCGCGGAGCGGCTGGGCCGCCCGTGAGCCATGGCCGCTGGGCCTGCGCGTCCGGAGCCTGTGCTCCGCAACGGGAGAGGCCACAGCAGAGGGAGGCCCGCATACCACAAAAAATAAATAAATAAATAAATAAAATAAAATAAAAATAAAACTCATAAAAATACAATGATTTCATTTACCATCTTCTTCTCTCCTTTAAACCTACTACCCATAGGTGTACGACTTAATCTTTGGAAATGGCTGGTCACAGGATTGAGGTTTTTTACTTAAAATAGTATGTGTGTGGGGTTGGGGGAGGTGTGTTTTGACTGGCTAAAGGTAACAGGCATTCATATAATTAAATTATCAGCAGTTAGGAGAAGATGAACCAATCATAGATCTTTAGTCTTCAAATATCTTTTCAAGTCAGAAACTGTAAACAATGAGAAAATTTTCACTTCTCACATAATCATAGAATCAGGATTTTTCTCTTAGAGTTAACAAAACGATTACTTCCAGTTTTAGTCAAGAACTATAAATCTTAAGAGGTGAAACGTCAAGTTGGTGAGAAAAGGCATCCTCTCAGGTGGAAAATTCTCTATATTAAGTTAATGTTCAGTGATATTTAGGTATCCATTTTGATAAATCTGTAGAGGCCGTGTCTCACTGAGAAATTGTTAAGTGAATAGAAGAAAACAATTATAAATACAACTGAGATTTTTTTCAGAAGATGAAACAAAATTAATAGGTTTAGCAATATCTATGAAACATGATAATGTTAAAGCATATTGTATTGTGATTTCTCAATTAGTATTTAAAAAATTATTGTAGCATGCAATAAACTTCTAAATTAACGAATTTTCAAAAGAAGGTAAAAGATCAGTTTGAAAATCAGGAAAATTATTGTCACTAATCTCAGCTTCTGAAAGGCAAAGCATCTAGCTTACCTTTCAGGTAATTTTGAGGCTGCATCTTTTCCTAATGAGTCTTAATAGTAATATTATGGAAATTAAAAAATAATTAATGCATTAACTGATTATAGGTTTCAAATTAAACATTTTCTTGCCATGAAATCCTGATTTGATGACTGAAATAACAGAAGAATTCATGTAGTTTCTAAATCCTACAATATAAGTATTTTCATTTCAGGCATTTTAGTACATAAAATATTTTCATAAGCAGCAAATTACAAAGTAAGAGACAGGAAATATTTGATAGCTTGTAAGAAGCATCCTTGGACCTAACCAGCTAGCTATCTCTAAAGCTGTCTCTTCTTTTGTATCCAGGAAAGGTTTACAGACAAATTGTCAGTTGTCGGAAGGTTAGACATGAGTTTATTTTGTTGTTTTTTGGCCATTAGTAACGAAGAAAGTCTTGCCTCATTGACAGCTATTCATTGACATGTTTAAAGATGCAAATGGATCTTTTAGGCTCTTCCTTAAAATAAGAATGAAGTAAAAATAGGATTCTATATTTATCAAATGCCTTGAATGCACAATGGTGTAATTTCATTGAATCGTTCTGAGGACAGTATATTCTGCCTTATTTGCCATGGTTAATATAGATTTCCTCTCTCAATCTTATACCCAAATGATGCTCATTTATCACAGTGGTACTTGTATACATACATAATAACTAAGCCTCTGTATGGTACAAAGAATTTAGTTCTAGTGTAAAAGTCCAACAGCAAATAGCGGAAACTTTCTTAAGGGATTTCAAGACATGGTTAAAAAGTGAGGAAATGGTATTGGGATTTTGTTAGCTGATAGGAAAAGAAATCTTTCAGCTATCAAAAGTGATGTCAGAAAGATATTTCTGTGAGCAGGGAACACAGCAGGGTTTACTTACAGGTTGTCAGGGACAGGGGTGGTTGAAGCTCTTCCCTGTGGTATTCATTCATTTCTTGAGTGCTGTTAACAATTATTTGCTTCAGCCAACATGATCTGAAATGCATACAAAAAAAGCATATAAGTATTTGAATTTTCAATGAAAATCTCAATCCTAATTAACTATAAATCAGTAAAGCCGGGTAGTCTGAGGTAGGTTAAAATGAGAACTTTGTACATGAAAGGCTACATATGCCCCTAAATCTAAGAATTTCCTAGTTGCAAACCTCCAAATCACTACATGCAACTTTCTTGACTTCAGTTACCTTCCTAAGAGAAGTGAAAGCAGGTTAACCAAGCCAAATAGGAGTCTATGTCATCAGAGAATAAGTCTTTTTTGTTGTTGTTCATGTAGCAAATGCCATAGGTTTTAATGGGAGTAGACTTCTGGCCCTGTCATGTGAGAATGTGGAGTGGAACAAAGTTAGAATTTATGCTCTCCTGATTAGTTGAATTACACCCCTGGGGCCTTAGGCCTCGAAGGAGTAGTGTTTCTTTAGCAGTTTCTTTGTGCCACTCTTCAGAGACTTAGCACATTACTGCTTCATCAAGTTATCAGCATGCTTATTTTATCTTCCCTTGTAAGACAAAGTTCTTTAAGGTCAATAACCATGACTTATACTTCTTTGTAGGTATGTTTACAGTATTGCCAATTACTGAGCATTGCAATAGATTATGCTCAAAAATGCATAATTTCTTTTAATAAAAGAGACAAGGTATGCTATCAGTTGACAGGAGGGAAGCATTCTCAGGCACTTTATCAGGATAGACTGTTTCAGACATTTGCCAAGATTCCTATCTTGCTCCTCATGTCCTAACTGCACTTTCTATTAGATTTACTGGTCTCGTTTGTTTTCTTTTCTGCTCATCTCATATCAGAGGTAAGTTGACACTGGCACAGGAATAATCACTGCAAAGTATGACACCTGGCTCTCCAAAGTTATGGTCACCTCTCTTCAAATTGGAACGTGGTCACGAAGGCCATACTACATACAGCAGCTTCCCAACGAGGACTGTGTGCACATTGAGGAATATCATGGAAGGCAGATGGGAGCTGGCCACACCGCAACCTCCCCAGTTCATCTGCTATGACAATTACATTTTTAACTATGCCAGATGCTGTATCTGTGCATTTTCCTGTTTTCAATTATGTAATCCTACATATAAGTTTGAATAAGGTCTTATAATCCATATTACAATGTTTATATAAAAACTGAGGAGTTAAAATAAAAACCACTGGGTATGATTTGGCTCTGTATAATTTTAATATGAAATCTCCTTTTGTCAAAATAGAGAGTTCTTCTGGTATTTGATGAACACCAGACATAACAGTACACTGTTTACTCACCCTTCCATGAAAACCAGCTCATTGAAGAGAAGATTGACCATTTAGGTTCTTTCTTTTTCTTTTTCTCTGTCCCTCTCCAGTGAATTGACTATGTTAAGTTTGAACCAAAACTACATACCACAGACAGGTAGTGGGGAAGTCTGCAAGTCTTCACTTTCTGACATCTTTTTTTTTTTTTTTTCACTGTGTTTTAAAGTTTATTTTTTAGGAGGCACTGGGAAACTGCATGGAGTCTTTAGAAAGGATTTAATGTCAAATGGGTTAAGTTCTTTTTTTAAATTTTATTTTATATTATGGTTGATTTACAATGTTGTGTTAGTTTCAGGTGTACATCTGACATCTTCTTGAGAGAAAAATATGATTCTGTTTTTCTGATTTTCTCCTTTTACATTATAGGGCTACTGGTAGTTTCTGCTCACTCAGAATCCTAACACTACATTGGTAAAGGTATTTACTGTAATATTTACAATATTGCCTTCATTGCCTACTTGTTCAGAGAGTGGATTCGGGTATGTGGTTCAATCTCTAGTTGATTAAATGATAATGAAGATATCAATCATACTTTAAACAAAATATTACTGGGAGATTAGAGTATATTTAACCTGGAGTTATTGCATTTATCTAGGACAGTCTCGATCATATTTCTCAATAGTTATTCTCACTTGTATATTCTGTAAATAAAAATAGCACTATTTCTGAGCTTGTTTGGAGCTTTTTGGTGATAGGGCAGTGCAGAAAAATTGATGTTATACTTGGTAAAGTGTTAGTTGCCTTGGAAATTACCTGTCTTAATTATTCTGTACTGTTTCATCTCTTGACTATAATATCATCTAATTTTCTTAGAGTTAACCTTTAATTTCCTTTTTATTTTTAACAAAATATTTTAATAAACTATTTTAATAAATTTGCCTTATAAATCTTTTATTCTTGGAACAGTTTCTGAAGACTATGTATTGGAATGTTGTAAAAATTTTTTTTTTTTGTCAATATATATTAAGTGAACAAGATTCGCTCAAGATATCTATAATGTAACCTTAGTCTTCTCAGGCTGTCATAATAAAATACCATAGGCTGGGTGATTTAAATAACAAAAAGTTATTTCTACAGTTCTGGAGGCCGGAGCTTCAAGACCAGGGTACCAGCCTGAACGGGTTCTGGTAAGCACTTTCTTCCTGGCTTGCAGATGCCATCATATCTCTTTGTGCTCACATGGCCTTTCTTCAGTACAAGTGCATGGACAGAGAGAGGGGACTCTCCCTCTTTCTCTTCTTATAAGGTCACCAATCCTATTGAATTAAAACCCCACCCTTACAACCACTTTTAACTTTAATGACCTCCTGAAAGCACTATGTCCAAACACAATTATATTGGAGGTTAGGGCTTCAACATATGAATTGAGAGTAGGGGACACAATTCAGTCCATAGCGTTCTGAGTTCTATACATTTCTAATTTGTACCCTACTAACGACAAGGGTTTTGATTATGCGTTGTTTGATTGATTGATCGATTGAGTAACCTGTGCATTCATCAAACACTTGTAGACAACTTCTTATATGTCAGGCAATATACTGGTGTTAAAGTTATGAAGATTAAAAGCCATTATTTTTGCCTGCTCTGAGTCCAAGTATAGTGGAGTAATCAGTCAGGTACAAAGAATTAATGTACAGGATGGTTAATTGCTATAATCAGGAGACTTGAGCAGTAGAATTTAGCTGAAGAAATGAGAGAAGGGAAACAAGAAGTAAATCCATAAGGATGTAGAAGGCTTGAGTGACACTATTAACCAACTTGAGATAATTGAAATGTATAGAACGTTCCAACCAACAACAGCAGAATACACGTTCTTTTTAGGCTCATATGTAGCATTCAGTAAGGTATATCATATGCTAAGCTTAAAAGCTAGTCTGAATGAACTTAAAAGAATTGGAAATCATAAAAAGTATTTCAATGACAAAACAAATAAATTAGAAATCTGTGACAGAAAAATACCTGAAAAACTTCCAGATATTTGGAAATTAAAATATACATTTCTAGCTGATTCATGAGTCAAAGGTGAAATCATAATGGATATTAAAAATACTTTGACCCAGATTTTAAAAATTAGATACATTAAAATTTGTTTCATGCAGCTAAAGCAGTGATTACCCTCAATCTCTTTCCTCAGGGAGTTAAAATCCTTGGATGATCAAGAACTAGGGGGAAGCTGAGAGCTCATTCTGCTTTTCAGAAGCATTTTGATCAATATATTGTATTATAAGCAATATATTGGGGGGATGGGAGGTAAAATGTAAGGTTTAAGTTTTATTATTTTAACTGCTTTATTGAGAAATAATTTTCATACATAATAATGTATCCATCTTAAATGTACAGTTTGATGAGTTTTGGCAAATGAATAGGGCAGTAAAACCGCCAAGATATGAAACATTTCCATCACCCAAAAAATCCCTCATGTCACTTTCACATGGATCTCCTTCCCCCACTCCCAGCCCCAGACACCCCCTGATCTGCATTCTGTCCCTGTATTTTTGCCTTTACTAGGATTGCTTATAAATGGAATCATTCAATATGTAGTCTTCTTGTCTGTTTTTTTAATCACTTAGCATAATGTTGTAGAACTTCATCCATGCTCTATGTATTTATATTTCACTCTTTTATAACTGAACTATGTTCTTTTTTTTTTTTTTTTTTTGTGGTACGTGGGCCTCTCACTGTTGTGGCCTCTCCTGTTGCGGAGCACAGGCTCGGGACGCGCAGGCCCGACGGCCATGGCTCATGGGCCTAGCCGCTCCGCGGCATGTGGGATCTTCCCAGACCGGGGCACGAAGCCGTGTCCCCCGCATTGGCAGGCGGACTCTAAACCACTGCGCCACCAGGGAAGCCCTGTTCATTTTTAAAGATATACACAATTTGTTTTGCTGTTGTTAGACATTTGAGTTGATTCCAGTTTGGGGCTCTTATGAACAATGCACCAGTGTACATTTGTTTACAAGTCTTTGCGTGGATATAAGTTTTTGTGTCTTTTGAGTGAGTTGCTGGATCGTGTGGTTAAGTGTACATTTCCCAGTATCTTTCCTAGCCCTGAGTTCTAGCCTTGGACACCTCAAGCTAGTAAGGCATTCACTTTTTGCCTTCCGGAGCTGCAAGTGGTTTGGGGAATGCACTCAGTCAAGGGTGAGCATACTTGCAAATCTCACCAAGAGCTAGTTTCCCTTTCAAAGGTAGATCTCCTTGTAGTTTCTACCTGCTTTTTCCCCCGTGGGTTCCCATGCTCATGTGTAGTTTACAGACAGCCAGGATTTGAGCAGAATTTATGTTTATATTTTTAAATCTTAGTCCTTCTATGCTGGCTATTTTGCTTACAGGATTTCCCCCTTAAATATCCAGCTGGTCTGCTGCTGCTTTGTACTTTATAATCTGCCACCTTGAGCTGCTAAGACCGTGGTTCGTCACGTAGTTTGAGGATTTAGGATGGCTTGTGAAGTACTCAAGGCAAGAAAACCACAAACTCAGTTCTTGCCTGATACAGCAGCTATCTTTTTGAAAGTAAACTATTCTCAAGATTCTGCATGACTTTTGTAATTTCCTGTGCATTCAAATAGTTATTCTTAATAACTTTGTCCAGATTTTGTAATTCTTATATGTAGGAGGGATTCCCTGTCATTACCAGAAAGGTCTTATTATTTCTTTATTTGTAGTATTTAACAAAGAAATATCTAGAAAGATATTCACCAAATGGTAAGTAGTTGTTATTTTACAGTGGAGGAATTTCAGATAATTTTTCTTTTTTATGCTTTTTTGATTTTTCACTTATGTTATCTTTATAATCAGAAAAAAGAACATTCTACTTTTGTAATAGTTTTCAAGAACAAGAACACTGGAAGTTGGAGTTGAGGTGTAATTTTAGAGACTGTTAAAGTGCATTTAAAAACAGAAGAAAATTATTTTGTAATTAGTATAGTTTTACGTCTCATGCAAAAACGTCCCATTAAGGTGGTACTTGAGAAGATTTGTTGGGCTTTCCCTCATAAGTAGCTTAAAATTTTGTCTTATTTATGCTATTAATTTGTATTAGTATAGCACACTTTTTAATAACACAATGTAGGTTTATGTTGTCTGATTAATTTCAATCATAATTAATATAATTTAGCTGATTGTTTCAAAGCCACAGTATTATTTCCTTTAGGGGCATCTTCTGACCTGAAAAATGATACAAGCAGATAATAATAGCTGTTACTCATTGAGAATTGACGAAATGGCAGCCAGTGCTCTAAATGCTTTACATGTTTCTGAGCCATTTAATCCTCTAAGTACCCCTACTAAGTAGGTTCAAACATGATCATCCTTTTATAGTTTAGTAAACTGAGGTTTAGAAAGATTGTTTCTCTAGGGTCTCTAAGTTGGTAAATAGCAGGGCTTGAGTTCCCTAGATTTGAATCCAGACTGCCTCTATGCCCACCATCTTTACCTCCACACTACACCATATTACGGAGAAATGTGAGTTTGAGGGTGGGGAATCAGATCTCATGGCCATTCTTTCTCAAAATTAAATGGTAAAAAAACATTGCCAGAAAACTAGAGATCTCCTTCTTCAGACATCTCAGCAGGCTAAACTGGGCTAACATTTTGCCATGGTCCAAATTAAATGCAACATGATGTTTTCTAGATCTATAATTTAGTGTCTTGGTTCTCAGCTATTTTGGCTGAATGAAAAATTTAGAAATAAATATCTTCTCATACCCTGTACTCCAGAAGCAACTCTTATTTTTTTGAACTTGGCACTCAATTCTCCCTTAATTTAAATTTCTAAAAAGTCAGACTGTTATTTCTTAAGGTCAGTTTAGTGGAAAGAGAAGGTGCAGTACAGTACGGTCAGCTCTCCATATTCACGAGTTCCACATCAGTGATTCAACCAACCACAGATCAAAAATATGTTTTAAAAATTCCATAAAGTTCCAAAAAGCAAAACTTAAATTGGCTGCATACTGGCAACTATTTATCTTACATTTACATTGTATTTGCAACTATTTACATAGTATTTACATTGTATTAGGTATTAGAAGTAATCTAGAGATGATTTACAGTATATGGGAAAATTGTGTAGCTTATATGCAAAATACTACATCATTTTATATAAGGGACTTGAGCATCTGTGGGTTTCGGTATCCCTGGGAGTCCCGGAACCATTCTCCCATGGACCCTGAGGGATGACTCTAGTATACAAGCCTTCATTTTTTTCTCCATTTACCATTCTCTTCTTTCTTACTAATAAAACCTCTTGAGTTTTAACTGTGTAGCTGGCTGCTTGACCAAACTACAGTTGACTTTGAACAACACAGATTTGAACTGTATGGGTCCACTTATACGTGGATGTTTTTCAATCGTAAATGATCCACTGTTGGTTGAATCCGTGGATACAGAACTGTGGATATGGAGAGCTGACTATATAAGTTATAGTCACAGATTCAACCACTCAGAGGGTCGGCGTCTCTAACCCCCGCATTGTTCAAGGGTCAACTGTACATTTCCCTGCCTCCCTTTTAGTTAGATGTGTTAATCTGACTAACTTCTGACCCAAATAATGTAAACTGAAGTGAAATATTCAATTGAAGTCACATCTTGCAAAAGGGAAGTGTTTATTTTCCACTTCCTTTTTTCCCCCTTTTCTGCTAGCTGGGAAAATGGATATAAGTGAACCAGCTGCCTTGGATCTAGAGATTAAAACCGTGTATTGAGAATGGCAAGGTCAACCTATCTGCCCTGGATCACTTTCTTCTATATAGCTAAATGAAAGAAAATTTGTTCTTCCCATGTTATCTAAATGATGTGTTTTAAATCTATATGATTTAGTTTAAATCATGTGTTTTAAATCTATGCTATTTAAATCATGTATTTTGTTATCTCTTTGTTACAATAAAGAATCCAAACGTAAAAGTTGGTATCTGAAAGTGGGATGTTGTCATAATAAAACCCAAAATACGTGGTACAGGCTTTGTAATCAGGTAATGGGAGGCCAGGGTCATATATTGTAGCCTGGAAAGCTAGTGGCTCTTGTTATACTGGGGAAAAACATTTAGTAAAACAGTTACCTGTGATAATTTTAGAGATATGCCACATCTTTCCTGGAACATCAACTCCAGGGTAAGTGGCTAGAAAAAATAAAAATGTTGATGTACTTTAGCAGATTCTTTCTCCTTTTAGTAAGTAACTAGGAGAGAGATGGATTTAGCCAATTATTAGCCAGTTTGCAAGGAAACATTGAAAGAAACAAAACCCTTCTAATGGAACACTCTCTGTCCCGTTAATCAAAATAAGTACTGATCCTAAAATATCAAGATATGATATTTTTTCAGAGGAAGATTTTTTTTTGGTTATAAAACCAGTGTCAGCAGTCACTAAAAAGTCCACAAAAATGATATTTCAAAGTCAAGATTTTATCTGGATTAGAAATAGAGAGGCCATCTCAGGTTGAGAGAACAGAGTGATTGGAAACTTAATTTTTGTTCACTCTTTTCACCTGCCAGCTTTTGGGGTAATTTGATTGTCAAAGAGTGAAATTGTTGAAAAGGGGGAGATATCAAGTTGGTTGAAAAGTAGAAGAAATATTAATGTCTATTGTATGACAAGTCAGCTTTAAAACACTCAGATTATAACCAAGACAAATGTTTTACATTCAAAAAAAAAAAAAAGTCAATCTGTATTGACTGTGAGTTCAGTAATTTGGACCTTAGAAGATTAGAAAAGCCAAATATATCTGAACCCCAAACAGCAGAAAAGAGGATGGCTGCTGAGAGCCTTTCTAGAAGATGCCATATTAAATGTTCTTAGAAAATTGGAGCGACCAGCTTCCAAGGTCAGTTTAATGATATTGTCCTTCTATCCATGCTACTGTTTCAGATGGCCTCAGGTAATTGCCATGAAATTGAGGTGGGAGGCAGAGCAGTCTGAGCCCATGAACTAGTATAGAAATGAAAGTCTGAAGTCATAAAAGCTATAACCAGAGAAGATTCTTTCCCTTTGGTTACTTCAAATGGAGCTGACTGGAATCAAAGTGATGAAAAGGAATCATTGCTTACCACAGGGCTGGCCTGCAAGAGCCTGTGGTTGCCGAACCTGTAAAACAACCTGTTTCCTAAGGTCTACACCGCAGCATAACGCTGCAAGGACATATTCTTCAGCCCCAGAGGAGAAATTGCCACATTTTTGGCCACAGAGAAGAAATTGCAAGAAGACAAAGGAAGGACTACAGAGAACACTGGACGAAGGAGTTATTTCCAGAAACCGTGGCAAACAGTAGTGCTAATCAAGGCACTTACACAGCATGAGGTCTTCAAAATTCACAATCAGCAGGATTGGATGATTAGTTTCTCCTTCTTCTTTCTTTTGAATTTAAGTTTTTATTGTAGTTATAGTGTTGCAGTCCCACCACTGTATATTGGGGGTGTATGTGGAAGGCATTTGTCTTTTAGCTTAAAAGTTGCAGGACCACTTCCTGTGATGGAAAGTACTGTACTTCACCCAGATGGATGACTTTTTTGTTGGCTGTAACTCTGCACTCTCTCCCTCAGGGAGGAATGAGAATGTTTTATGTAAACAATAAAGATGTGTATGGATATATGTGTGGCCAGAGGGTGTCACCATGGATGTAACTGTTGGCTGTCCTCGATATCCTTTCTGTTTATTAATAGAATCTTTACTGGTAGAACATGAATGGTCAGGTAGAGACTACATTTCTCAACCATCCTAGAAAGTAGGTGAGAGTGTGTGATTACCATCTGGCCAATGGACTGTGAATAAATGTGAGGTATGCAACTTCTGGTCACGGCTGTTAGGTAGAAGTTGCTTGCTGTTACCTCTTCCTGCTCTGTCTGCTCTGTGGGGGATGAAGTCGAGTGGAATTTGAACAGTTGAAGCTTCGTTGCAAGGGAAGCAGCTTAGCCTGTGTCTTAGACATGAGTAACTTCTGCCCACAGTTTACTCTATTACAACTGGCCACATGACTTGTGGGCAAATCTTACTAAGCCTGAACTTTTTATCTCCCAAAGGAAATATTTTCCGTTTCTATTCTCCTGATTATGGGTGATTCCTATGTGACATATCCTAAGAATGCTGAAACATTTTCCCATATACAACTTTAACGTCATTTTTAATGCATTACCGCTTACTTTAAAAATGATAAACACAAATTAGGACAAAGATATTCTTCACGTTAAACTATTCTTTTGTGGAGAACTAGTCATATAATTTTTGGTGTCATTTCTTATGAATTATTCAAGAGAAAAAATGTAATCCGTGCCAGGATATTTATAAAAATGTTGCACATTTCTTTTTAAGAGGAAAAAATATAAAAGCTCTGTAATAGAAGAGTAATTAAACAAGCAGTGATATGTTATCTTTATAAAATATTATACCATCATGTGGTGCTGGATATATTACTTTTACCTTCCAGATTCTGCTCTGTGCTGCAGGACGCTGACCTGCTTGGACTTTATCAGCAGGTTTCCTTTTCATCTGGTCACGGCCATGAAAAACACTGGTAGGAGATCAGAGGCCAGGAGGAGAGCAAGGCATCGATATATATTCTCCAGATTCCCTCTTTGCAGGATCACTGCAGGCTGTATGGGTCACTGAGCCCAAAGTGAGGACTCCTGTCACCCAGACCTCTGCACAGAGCACTTTACATCTCTGGGATGAGTAACCATTCCCAACCCTTGTCTCTTCAGTCCTTGGGTTGGGAACAACACCCTGGTTATTACCCCTTGGATACTGCACTACCTCTTTGGTTTCCCTATACCCAGCCCATATTTTTATAAATTGTCCCTTTATTGAACTATCCCTAAATTACTCAATTGGAGTGTGCCATCTATTTTTTTCTTGGGTCCCCGGCTGGTATGCAAAATAAAACTTTATATACTATGATCATTTTAGGTTAAAGATCAAAAGGAAAGACACAAACTAATGGAATAATCTGTTATGGTGGTAAGATTAAAGGTGAGCAGATTTTCTTCCTTAATTACATTTATTATTACGATAGAGTTATTTTATTAGTTAAAAAAATGTAAAATTGTTGCTAGGATATTTTGTCAGGTGGATTTTCTTAGCTTTGCCTTACTACCTAGGTAAGAATGTATCATTAACATATTGAATTTATGTAAATCACCCTAATCATCTGCTTTCTCTTTTTCTGCTCCTAGGACACAGAATTGCTAGAGAAAGTTTTAGAAGCAAGCTGACTTAATTTTAGTCAGAGTTCTTCATTTTAAGTGAAGGAAGCAGACTCTGGCTGATTCGCCAGAAGTTTGTTAAGTAGATATCAGGAGCCCACAGATTCACTGATAAAAGAACAAAGCTCAACACTAAGCCTGCAGGAACATACTCCAAGCTGCAGAATGTCCCACTGTGAAGACTTTGATCATAACTTACTAAGCACTAGATTCTTACAGCTTGCCTTGCTGATGTTCAAGTATTTGATTTTGTTGCAAACTCAACTATCGCCTGAACTTGCTGTGTATGGCTGCCCTTATAGCCACCACTGCTTGGTAAAGCCCAATGGCTCTGCCAGCATTCCTGCTGCAAGGTGCACTCACAGTGCATTCCATCCTCACGTGGCTACCTCTTAAACCAAAATCTCACTCTGACTCATGATATTGGTGGCCTCTCCTTATGTGCTTGTATTTCAGCCACAAGGGTGGGAAATTGCATTCCAACTTTTCTGGGGGATAATAGGACATGGGTATTTCTCCAATGTAGAAGATATATTAGTTTGCCACTGCTGCCAGCACCACAGTCTGGCTTAAACAACAAAAACTTATTTTATCAGATTTCTAGAGGCTAGGAGTCCCAGAGTAAGGTGTTAGCAGAGTTGGTTTCTTCTAAGGGCTTCTCTCCTTGGATTATAGATGGCTGTCTTCTCTCTGTGTCTTCATGTATTCTTTCTTTTCTGTGTGTCTGCATCCTAATCTCCTCTTCTTATAAGAACACTGGTCAAATTAGATGAGGGCCTACTCCAATAACCTGATTTTAACCTAATAACCTGTTTGAATACCCTGTCTCCAAATACCACCATGTTCTGAAGTATTGAGATTAGGTCTCCAGCATATGAATTTTGAGATGACACAATTCAGCCCGAAACATAAGGGTATTTAAAAAGCATGGCAACTAAATGCAGTGGATAATCCTGTATTATATTTTAGATGAGAACAATATTGCTATAAAGGAGAAAACTGGGACAATTCAAGAAATTCAAATATAGACTGTATTAGAAAATTGTTTCATCCATGTTAAATTTGCTAAATTCAATCATTGTACTATGGTCATGTAAGAGAAGGCCTTTGTTTCTAGAAGTTTCATACTGAAGTATTTAGAAGTATATATCATCATGCCTGAGATTTACTCTCATTGCTGTGCTATTTTTGTACCTTAATGGAAGGCTCAGATTTTTTTCAAAACAAAAAAATTTTTAAAGGTGATGGGAGGTTGCAAAAATATAGGAAAATACATTAATCCACCCTTGACTGCCTCTCATTGATATATACTGTTCTTCAGATTCTGAAATAAACAACTCCTGCTAAATGCAATGCAACTCTCACGCTTCTGAATAAATACTGGTATATTCAGTGATAGAGAAATTCCAGGTGATGACAAGATCCATGGAGATAGATGAGAGAATTTGAGTGAAGGTACAGATCATCATCGTTGAGAAAGTCAAGAAAATGTGAGGCTGGGGTATTAAAAATATTTTTTACATGGATGTAGGATGTCCTTCACAGGATGATGGAATGGATTTTGTTGGCTGCAAATAGTGAGACAGGCTTCAGAATGGATGTCCCTGAAGAAGTGACTAGGAAGTTAGTAGAATTGAATGGTGGAAAAAATATATAGGAGGATGTGCGAGTTACCTGTCATTTACTTCAAAGGAAAGGTGGAAATGGAAGGGAAATGCCAACAACATCCTGACTTTGTAATGTGTTGGACATGATAGAAGGCGGTGCCACTGTTTCCAGAGCTCTACAAGGGAGGGATTGGCCTTGAGGGAAGATCAGGTTTCAGTTAAAGCCAAAAAAAGGGAGGACTAGGTGGGTGACTTAAAGAACTTGTGGGCTGTAGGACAGTTTACTATAGATGAGTCAGAGATTGTAAAAAACTTTGAATAGTATTAAATAGAAGTACAGTAAGTCCCCTACATACGAACCTTCAAGTTGCGAACTTTCAAAGATGCAAACATGCTACTACCCAGACATCACTGGATCATTTTTTCAAGAGGGTAGATAGAATTGAATCCAGCAAGGAACCAGAACCTGGGCCATCAACGTCAGACGTGAGTGAAATTGCAGCTTGCCCTCCGTCTCCTATTGCTGACGATCCTTCAGCTCTACCACCCGCCACCTCCTCTCCGTCCTCTAGTCGGTAACTCTTCTTGCCTGTTCACTCGATGCCAGCCCCTGTATGCCACCTGTTGTATTACTGTACTTTTAAAGTTACTGTACTGTAAGATTAAAAATGTTTTCTTTATTTTTTGTTTGTTTTAATGTATTATTTGTGTGAAAAGCATTATAAACCTATTACAGTACAGTACCCTATAGTGGATTATGTTAGTTGGGTACCTAGGCTAACTTTGCTGGATTTACAAACAAATTGGACTTACGAACACGCTCTCGGAACAGGACTCGTTCGTACGTGGGGGGACTTACTGTATGTATGCAAAGTGTCCTTTTACCACTGAATTGTTTTTCTGCAATTGTCCAATGAGATATTCCAACTTTATTTAGTCTCTGAAGTTAAAATTTTAAACAGTGTTAGTGTACAGTGTCTAAAGTTGCTCTCCAAAACAATCAGAGACATATTGGAATTTTCATTGTTAGATAATGACTCAAAATTGTAATATTCAAGGGTTTTGTTTCTTTATTAAAAATTGTGACATTCTCATTTTAATTAATTTATTAAAATTTTAATGGAAAAAGAATAAAACACAGCACAACATAAATTTTAAAAATATATGTAGATTCATTGGTAGAAGATTATTTTAACATCAGCAAAGAAGAGATCGTAGAAGAGGGTTTTAAGGAAAAGCTAATGTGACCGTAAAGGAATTTGCACTCTTTGGTCTCCACACATGTGCAGTTATCACAGAGTTCCCGGACTTCAAGTGTTTATTCACATCTGTCAGCGAAATCATAGATCCAAATGCGAAACGTAACACTCAGGAACATTATGTGGATTTGTGACACTCCCTGGAGGACTCTGGGTCCATAAAGCAATGAATGGATTATAAGAAGACATAAATATGGTATTTTCATCTATGACAGATGCAATCTTACTCCACTGTTATTTATATTATATAAGGAAAACTGAACCTGTTTTCCTCAGTCGAACTGAAGGGAGGCACCCTTAGGGATGAATAAATGAATATCTCACTATTAATTTCCATTTCCTATGAATTCATTTTTGAAAACATCATGTTTTAGAGATTTTTTTAAATGGCTGATGTCTGTTTATTTTTATATGTATGTGAAGAAAATGGAACGAAAAGGAAAATGTGAGATGGAATTGTGATAACAGAATCGTAAATTTTTCATTTTTTGCCATTATCCTGAATCCTGCAAAACTTACCTAACTTTGGATTCTAATGACCAGTTGGACACCCCAACCAGGTTCCTATAAAGCCTGCTTTGAGTCTCTTAACATGCTTTGCATCCTATCTTCAGTTCATGTTAGGGAGGTGGGATGTATGGAGTTCTGGAAAGAGCACAGGTTTTGAATTTAGAGGAGCAATGCTCTAGTATTAATTCTGCCTAGAATCTATCTTTATAAACTTGAAGATCTTGGATTGAACTAGGAGATGCTCTAAGCTTTGGATACCTATAAAATGATACTAAGCTTTTGTATCACTATTTATACTAATTTCAATTTTAATTGACAAATAAAACTTTATATTGTATGTTGTAAGATGGTCTAATTGTTTATCTTCATATAAAATCTTCAATGTCCTTCCAATGGTATATCAACTTATAAAAAATCCTCCTGAACCCGATAAAAATTGTTAGGGAAAATATGTAGTCCAAGACTGAAATATGTTTTCCTTTATTGACTAGAACTGATTAAGATATAGTGAATTTATGTTGATGGACAGTGTGGCATTGTAGAAGGAACAATAGCATGTCAGTATATCTGAATTTCAATTTTATCTTCTGTAAAATATTGCTAAGGGTCCCAAATGTTCCTAATGACAGGAAATAATGTATATGATATAGAAAGTTACCAGCCATTGAAAATGTTGAATTGGTTTTTGTTCTAAGATTATTTCTGATTTCTTTCCTATTATTTTATAATTTTTATATTATCCTAAATTTTGTTTGAGTTTCTAATAGTGTCTTAAATAACTTGACATTTGGCTCTGTCATATTATCCTACCCTTATTTTCTTCTCTCTACTTTTTCTTTCTTATTTAGAATTCAAGCAAATAAACAGTGAACTTTCTTTACTGTCATTGTATTTTAATGCCACCATCACAGGTTTAACTGTTATCGAATTATAACAAATTTTAACACATTAGCGAGCCCCTTTTTTTCTTAATATTTATTGTATTAGCATGCATTTCTGAATAGTTCTGAAATTTAAAATTTGGAGTGAATTAAACCTGTGAATGTATTTTGAGAAAAATGATATGTTTATGTTATTATTTTTTCTACTCAGTAATATGAAATACCTTGTCATTGCTTTTTGGCATATTTATGCTTGTTAATTGAGTTTCCTGATTTTCTTGCGACACACAGACATGTCACAACTCTCACATTACGTGCATCCTTAAATGCTTAGTTTTGTTTACTGTTCTCCTTACCAGAATCTCCTTTCACTGAGAATGGCTGGTATAGTGGAATGCTTTAGATTGAAATGTATGTATGAAAGTGTATATGCATGCCTGTGTCAGTGCTAGTTTATAAAGCATGAAGATTTACTATTTCTCACAGGTGTAGAAGGTAGTTCACAACCTCACAATTTCCCAAAGACACAGTTTCTCAAAGACACAGATTCCTTTAGGATGAAGCTTAGTGATAAAGTTAATACAGCTGCTGCTACCATTTAGAGTGTTCTGTAAGATCCATGAAAATTGAAAATAAGCATAAAATGTATTTGGGGGAGCCAAGAGAAAAACTCACTGAAAGGAAATAGAAGTATCAGAGCAACAGGAACTTGCTAGAAAATGGTGGTCCATTCTGGTGGGAGTAGGACTTGTAAAGACTTGTGAACTCTTATCGGAGGACAAGAGACATCTGAGAGGATGGGGAATGAAGGGAGTTTCTTTTCAATAAATCTGTGAATTTCTCTCTTATTTCTCATCAATCCCTGTCTGTGTCTTCCCACTCCATTCCTTCTGTTCGGATGCCTCACTTCCTCCCTAATATGGAAAGTGCATCTTTCTGTCATTCACCTTCACCTGTCGGCCCTCTCAGCACCTGTGGTGAGTTCATGGGCTAACCCAGGTGATGCCCTCAGTGACTAAGGAAGTGTGTCTGCAGTGCTGGCATCCTCCCACAGTCGACGAGACCTCACTAATAAGCCTGAAGATCCTTTAAATAGTGTCATGTTTTTCAAACTGTATTGCAGCTGCCTTAATAAAGAAACAGAATAATGTCAACAAGCCTTAACTTGTAGTGATAATGTGCAATAGTGTATATGAGATTTGATTCTTAGCATTTGATCTTTTTTGAGAGGCACTTCTCCAACATCACAGGTTTAAATGGTTCTGTTGATTTTCATGTCTGGATTTATTGTGAACATATAACCTCCAGTTAGCCTAAAGCAGCCTTTCTGATTCCTTAAGCAAAACCATCAGTTAGAAAGACTTAACAACAGCACTCGAACGTGGGTGAGCTGTGAAAAATAATTGTATTTATGGTAGGCATTTGATGTGGTAAATTGTTGTCAACAGTTCAGTTTTCAGAATACATTATCTTAGTAAATACCTTTTTCTGGGTCAAGGAAAACTTGTGTTGACTTGAAATTTCTCAAAATGATCTGCAAATTATCTATCTGTATAAACTATATATATAAAACAAAGAAAATTGGTTTTTATGGATCTGTTGCTTCCTACAGCACAATCCCACAGTATAGGTTTTCCATATGTTTATGGTGAAATTTTTAATTAGCTAAAATATTTAATTAATATTTTTCGTATGTTTATAGTTAATATTTAATTCTCTCTTATTTAATTCTACTTCAAGCAGGAAAATTAACTGTGGAATTTAGAAAATTCCATAATATTCCCCCTACAAAATTCACACTTACTTTTTTGGAGGAAGTATCAGACATCTTATCTGAACTCTGCATTGTTACTGTTGGTCTATTCCTTGTTATCTAAAAGTGTTGACTCCATTATTTTAAAATCTTTCTTCTTTGTTCTGCCTAGACCTGATTCTGCTCAGGCCTGACCATGTTCTTATTGGTATGACTATATATGTCTAGAGCACCTAACTCTAAGCCCGGTATATGGTGAGTGCATAATAATTGGTAGTTATTTTAATCTTATTTTATTTTATTTTGAGGTAATCTTGCTTGAAGATTTCTTAAAAAATTAAATGGTGCTATATTTATTTGTTATGGCTTAAGATACAAAATATTTTTCAAAAAACAGCATATATATATTTAAACATTAACTTTTTATGAAGTAACTCTCAAACTATTTTTATTAGTTTTAAAATAAACTTTTTATTAGTTTGTATTAGTTTTGAAGCTTAGAATAGGTAAGTAATTCTACAGTTAAGAGTAGAAAGAGGGTTTACTTACATATGTTGTGCTTTATATTATTTTAAGGAGTTGAAGCGTGAACCTATAGAATTTTCTAAATAAGTATTTATTCAAATAATCAATGTGGATGATTTACTGCCTACTTCATAGTACTGTTGTTTTATGCAAAGTAAGATTGAAAAAATGGCCCCTGACTTTCGGGAACAAATAAATTAATAGTATCAATTATACATAAAGACAAATAATTAAAATTCTAGAAAATACATTACAAACATCATAGAAAAGGTAAAACCAAAATGATCTAAGAGTTTAGAAGTCGAAGTACACCCATCTTCCCACAAGAGAAGAAGCTTTTTAGAAGAGGAAGCTATTAAATTTGACCTTCTTGTTCAATAAGCAGAGTGTATAATTATTTACCTGCCACTATAGACTGAAAGTCTGTGTCTCCCAAAATACATATGTTGAAAGCTACTAATCCTTAATGTGATGGTATTAGGAGGTGGGATCTTTGGGAGATGATTAGGTCTGAGGGTGGAGTTCTCATTAATGGGATTCGTGCCCCATAAAAGAGACTCCAGAGTGCTCCCTTGCCACTTCTACCATGTGAGGACACAGCAAGAAGACGACTGTCAGTGACACAGGAAGCAGACCCTTACCAGACACTGAATCTTCTGGTGCCTTAATTTGGACTTTCTAGCCTCCAGAACTGTGAGAAACGTTTGTCATTTAAACCCCCAGTTTATGGTATTTTTGTCATAGCCTCCCAAGGGGGCTAAGATATCTACTAAGTTTTGAAAAGCCAAACAATATTATCTCAAAAATTTAACATATCTTACAATATCTGAATTTGAATTTTCAGTAAGTCAGAATAAGTTGAGAGATATATGAGATCATATTTTCATTAAGTATAACAGTTAATCGTATCTATGTATATAAGAAGATTATACAAATTAATAAGAAAATAATGTGTTTCAATTATAATTGATAGGTAACATGAAGAAAAGGTTCTCAACAACAAACAATAAACAAACATGAAGGATAAAATATACAATCATGTTAGTAAGAAAAGAAGTATAAATCCGTTTAAGATGTTAGCAGGGGCTTCCCTGGTGGCGCAATGGTTGAGAATCCGCCTGCCGATGCAGGGGACGCGGGTTCGTGCCCCGGTCCGGGAAGATCCCACATGCCGCGGAGCGGCTGGGCCCGTGAGCCACGGCCGCTGAGCCTGTGCGTCCGGAGCCTGTGCTCCGCAACGGGAGAGACCACAACAGTGAGAGGCCCGCGTACCGCAAAAAAAAAAAAAAAAAAAAAAAAGATGTTAGCAGATAGTTGCATGTGCTAGATCAATGTATTTTAGTTGTTAAATTAAAGCAATAATAAGGCACCATTTTCTTTGGTTATTTGAATGTTAGGCATTCCTCCCTTATTGATAAGGAAATAGAGCCTGCCGTTTGTAAACTCATAGAGGCCATTAGAGCCAGAGTTGACATTCAAAGCATTATTTATTACATTTTGTTTTTAATTAAATAAAAAGAGGGACTTCCCTGGTGGTCCAGTGATTAAGACTCCGTGCTTCCACCGCAAGGAGCTCAGGCTCAATCCCTGGTCAGGGAACTAAGATCCCACATGCCGTGTGATGCGGCCAAGAAAGAAAATAAATTAAAATGAATAAATAAGTAAATAGAATAATACTGACAAAAGTAACAAAATAAGCATGGTTATTTTTTGTTGGTGGCAGGAAATATTGCTTAAACTCTTAGAAAACAGTTTGGTGATATGGAGCAAAGCCAGCATATTGTTGTGTCGTATACATTAGTCTCATTGGTGAAACTTAACTTCAAGTAATAAGCAAAGGAAATGTGGACAAAATTCTCTTATTATTGTACTATTTATAATTGCAAAATATATAAAATCTATATGTCCAAAACTAAGGATAAGATGTGGAAAAATTGAGTCTGAATTTTGTATGTTGTGTGGGAAGCTATTGTTTGCCTCTTTGAGTTTACTCTCCACCCTTCTCCTTCCAACGCTGTGCCCTGTTGGCTGACTTGTGTGTACCACTTGTGTGGGTTCTCTCACCCTCTGGCTTTTGCCTGTGTTCAGCCAGTGAATAGTATGCTCAAGAGTCTGGGGAAAAAGAGGAGAGTGAGGTGTGAGGTTGGGATACATTCCCCCAACTCCCTCCCTGCTGATGGCTGTGGTTGGCTGTGTCCCTTCATCAAATCTCCTAACTTCTGTAGGATAACCCCCTCCTTGGAGCAGTCTCTCTAGGCTCTTGGCACTGCTCACTGCCCTTTTCTCTAAAATCCTCTAATTACTAAAGCCTCCCCAAGTTACTAGCACAAGGTAGGGGCTACAGCATCTCTTGTTTTTCCTTAACACTGAGTTCTTTATTTAGCTCTTCTCAAATTGTCCATTTCAGTGTGCCATACATTTGTTTCATGCCAGGATTCTAACTGATATGAAGGTTGAGGTTTCCCTGAATTTTTAAAAATTGTAATTTATGTTAACAGAGAGTTTTTTCAGTTTTGATAACATATGTTAAAAAGAAAAGAGCAAATTTTTAAAATTCAGCTTTATTGTCCCATTGTCATTGTAATTTTTACTTGTCCAAGAAACAGTTTGTGATGGCCTACTCTGTGCTGGGTATTGTCTTAGACACTTGAAATATAAGATGTTCTGTGAAACTGTAATATATGAAAATTATCACCAGTGATACATGCAAAATATAAATCTACCTGTTTATAATGTAGCTGTGATTCATAAAGATTCTGTTAACCTGTTTTCCAAACATTATTTGCCAAGGATGAGACATGTATGTTCTTTAAGATTTTAATAATCTTTTATTTGATATTGCTACAAGTTATTGCATAACTTTATAGTATGTTATATTAATAAGCTTGTTTTTACACATTAGAAAAATTAAGAGTCTATACAGGTCTTCAAAAAAGTTACAAAAAATACAAAAGTATACTTGAATCATGAACTTTCCAGTAAAGCATTAGGATTTTTCTTAACAAATGGAGCTTCAAACACCTGAAATTTGAATTCAGATTGCAAGGATTCATCAGACTGCTTGCAGAGACTTTGCGGGTCTTCTTTTTTTCTGTCATTGATGTGTAGAGGAGCTATATACAAAACAGAGCTTTTGATAGAATTTGCCTCTGTGGGTTATAGGCCATAATACGTGCAAAGAGGTCAGTTTACTGTTGTGGCTCAGTTTGACTCTGGGATCAAATGATCACTGTTCAAACTCCCACACATAATAGCCGTGTGACCTTTTGCAAAGGAATAATAGTATTTATCTTGTAAGGTTATTTTTAAGGTAAAATGAAAACAATATTGGAATATAATAAGCATCACTAAATGTTAACTATTTTTTCCTTAGTACCACTACACTTGCGGAAGTAGAGGCATGAAATACATCTAAACCCACTGACACAATATCAAAACCACCACCATCTTGGATAAAAGATTGTCTTAAGTGTGTTGTAGATACTAAAAATGTAGTCCTATATTGATAACTTTTCTAGTACTTTGGTTTTTCCTTTTAGACAAGCAAATAGGGGTTTATTTCACAGTGTTTAGTTATAATAATTTTTTTCTTTCCTTCCTCCCTTCCTTCCATCCTTCCTTTTTTTCTTCTTCTTTCTTTCTTCAAGTTGCTTCTAAATGCCACTGTCTAGTTGTCCTAGTATATATGTATGTTTTACATGTGTATAAATTTGGAGAGGTGTAGAAAAACAAATAGATGCACTGAAAAGATTAATGAGGCATATCAACCCAAACTAGCAATAGGGATGTGTTTTGTTTATCCAGAATGCTATAGCTATATACTAAATATATTATAAGTTTATATTACCATAATAATGCATTTCTCCCTAGCTATTAATCTCAGCTACAGAATATCACATGTATATTTAATCTTCCTTCAAAGGGATCTAAGCTTATTTACATGTTCTATATGTAGCATAGTTTTAAGGACATTTTAATATTGGCCACTAATTTTATACTGTCAGAATGTTTTAATGTAATTACAAAGGAATGTAGCTACAAGCTAAGCTTATTTAATCTGCATTCTCTCTGTTTGACCTTTCCTGTAGGAACATATGAAAAGAAATCCATACCATTCTACAAAATTCCCAGTTTGAGGAAAAGAGTAAAAATAACAAAATTGCCGCACGAATTATTTTGTATAGTAACAACCTGCAATCTGAATCATACGACAAGCAAAAAAGAGATGATAACAAACCTAAACAAACAGCTTTCTTGTTGCTCACTTTCTTAATCTCTTTAAAATAAAATAAATAAAGCATTTCAATGAGATAAATTATTTATGAGGAGCACAGTACCTTCTGTACAATGACTATATTTACTTTCAACTACTAATGCTTAGAGATAGTATGTACAAAAGTCGACATAATTATTTTCTTTATTTGACTGTGGCGGCTGGATCTTCATCAAAGGACAAAGTGCAATTGGTTTGTTTTTCAAGTTATTTCTTATCTCAGTTGCATGTCAGAAAGATCATAGTGTTACTGTTTTAATTTTGATTGTTAACATAAAATTGGAATCCAAAGTAAAGGAAAATTGTGAAAATTAACTTGTTACAGGTATAAGAGAACAAAGCATGGGTATTATGATAATGTAATCATTGAGAATCTGTGAAGTAAAATGTATTTTTAAAGACACAACGTTAATGTTTTCCTTTGAAATCTCCATGTAAAAATGGAAAACAGGCACCGGTGGTCTCTGAAGAATTACAACTTGGGAAATTAATAAAAATAGTATCTAAAATAGTATTAGTAAGATATGAAGCTCATTCATTAATGGTCTCTATGATAATATATCACTGAAAATGTTGCATGAAGGACAGTCTTTGATAGGATTATGTACAGTGTAATAGCAAGATACTGGAATTAAAATTCACTGAGAAGATACATCTTGTGAACTGAAGGGTAAGAAGATAATAATGATAACATTAATAATAGTAAATAACAAGAATAAAATGATTCACATAAATAGAATTTCCATCAGCAACCATTATTATAATTATGGGAATGATAAGCTGGTAATCTACAGTAAATAGCTAATCTTTATTGATTCACTGTTTAATTTCTTCTTATTTTAAAGGCTTTAGAACTGCTGTCAATAACAATAACGTGTACAGGGGAAAAAGTTCTACCAAGGAAGAATCGGAAAAGAATGTACTGCATTGTGCAACGTACAGCATCTCTAAAGAATCTTTTTAAAAATACATTTATATTGATAGGGAAAAAGGAAAAAATGCATTCAAAAGATTTCCTCCCCTTTTTAAATAATTGCTGTGGGCTTTTTTTCTAACACAGTTTATGGGGGTTCCAGAGATAAAGTGGGAAAATACAGCGATCTCAGCTCTGGCTCTTTAATCACAGGGAGCTAAGGATTATTCTTCATCAGTAACACCTGGGAGAAAAAGACCAGGCCATCAGCGGGCTGACCCCACAGCAGCCCTAGGGGCAGTTCCACCGCCACCAGCAAAGTTAGCACTAAGGGTAACGGAGCTGTTATCCAAGGTCCAGATAATAGGAGGAGCAGAGAACTCACTTCCTGACGGTAGAAAATAAATTCCATGTTTAGTTCATGATTTCTGGTAACCAAGCCTCCTTCCAGGGAACGAAGGTTAATTTTCTTTTAACATAAATGAAAGATGAGAATGTGAAATGATGAGTCACTGGGGCACTTCATCAATGGCATTGCAAAAGGAGAAGTTGCAAGGAGACAGTTTTTCATTTTCCTGCAATTGATACGAAACTCGAGAAATATTTAGCTAGGATCTCAAATCATGAGGTGTAGTGATTACAGTGGTAAAAAAAACAAATTTTATTTCTATTCACAATTTGTTTTTAGCTAAAATCTGGATGGATTAATCAATTAAACTCATGACTGTTTAGCTATCTATTAATTATATTTTAAAAGTCTTTTTAAGATTCAGTTAAGCTATTTTTCTTTATTTCATTCTCCACACTGCCCCCCGTCCACTTCCCACTTCAGAAAAACCTGGGCTCTGTAATGAAAGAATAGTACTTAGCACTGTAAAGTTTTAGCAGCCAAAATATCAATTTGAAATAGTACTATGCATGCTATCAATTATAGAATTTCTGATTTGTCTCTTTAATAACAGACCCACAGGACTGCTTGCTATCTCCTTTCACCTTTATCCCAAGAGTCTTTCTGCCACATCTCAAGTCAGCTGTCGGGCTTCATATCCCCATGCTTATCCATCTTCAACTTAACTCTCTCTGGAGCCTATATGCCTCCCACTCCAACTCCTCCATAAACTTTCCTCTGTCTCCACTAAACCATATTTTAAGTGCTGAAAATCTTTCGTATCATTGAAATTGTCTTTACAGTTTTCAGTTTCTTCAGAATCAAAAACATGGTTTCCTGCAGAAATCGCCACAATCTTCACAACTGTCTCCACTGGTAAGTAGTATATCTCCCTGCACTTGTAGTCTCATGAGTTAAGAAAGGAGAACCATCATTGACCTTGGCCACCACCGTGGTTTCTAGATAATCGTTCAGTCACCTGGAGCCAACTCCTTGTTCCTTTGAAGTTCGCTACAACTTCTCTTGTAACCCTTTTCCCTTCTTGTCATCATGACAGACCAACTAACTCTCCAGGTTCTTCCCCAAGACCTTCCTAGTGACTTCAGCACATTCTCTATATTTCTATTCACATGGTAGTCAGCTATTTCTTTTTTTAAATGTTTTTTGTTTGTTTTATTGATATATTGAAACAGCCACTTGAAAATGTTCTTTTTTCCAGCTTAATTGAGGTATAATTTATAAAATTGTAAGATTTTTGAAATGTACACCATGATGATCTGATATATGTATCCCTTATGAAAGGATTCCACCTTCTAGTTAACACATCAATCAGCTCATTTAGTTATCCCTCTTTTTTTTTTCTTAGTGAGAACACTTAAGGTCCACTTTCCCAGCAAACCTCAATCATAGTGTTGCCAACTACAGTTACCATGTGATACATGAGGTCCTCAGACCTTATTCATCTCGTAGCTGAAAGTTTATACCCTTTCTTCAGACCAGTTTGGCAAGGCCAATTGTTAAACAGTGTGGCACTGAAGCTAAAGAAGAAAGAGTCCAGGACATAACAAAAGGCCCTGCTAAAGAATGAATGCAGTCATTAATTTATCAATAGATCCCCAAATATGATTACTCTGTTTCAATCATTCACTTTAGTCATTCAGTCAACCAGTCTTATTAATCATCTACTATGTAATCTGCTGATTAAGGGGCAACTGCCATACAGTTGTTTATCTCCTCCAATAGGATGTGCACTGGGTACAACAACAGAACGATAAAAGGGAGGACCCAGTTCTGCCTGAAGGGATGGAGAGCCATCCAGGAAGCCTTCGCAGAGAAGCTGATGCTTGAAGCAAGACCTTGAGGGAAAGAAGAATGTCAAACAGGAAAAGGGAGGGAAGACCTTTCAAAATCAGGAAACAGGTAGTAAAAATTGTAAAGCCATATGAGAGAGTACACCAGCATGGGTGACATATAGGGTACACACAAGAAAGTAGCAGGAGGCAAGTGCCAAGATGCACTTCATTTTCTGCCGCACCTCGTATTTGACCTCACTGTGATGCAATCTGATCATCTCGAGCTGACCCTAAAATCCTTCAACAGTGTCCCATCAAAGTCAGATCCATATTTTGGAAACATTAGGAGTAACTGTAACCCAACAGAAGGAAGGCAGCCTCAGGAAGTTACTCTGTATATTTTCATTCTGTTTTTATTTCCTTAAAAAATCTCCTTAATCTCCATTCTCTGGGGATTGGTTCTGGCCTTTGCCTTCTCTTTTCTGGACTTGCAATTGTCTCCTCTCTGGTTTCCCTGACTCTACTCTTCCTTCTCCAATTTAATCTTCCCATTCATTCTTAAAAACACAAATTTAATCATGTCACTCCTTAAATTTTTCAGTGCTACCAACTGTAGGATAAAATGCAAACTCTAGCTTGACAACCAGGTACTCTTCATGATATGGTCCTGGTATTTATCCTCAGCCTCATCTCTTCTCACTCTCCTACCTTTTGTAGTTCTATTCCACACCTTCTAAACTATCTGCAGTTCCTCACATAGAGCATGCTGTTCATGCTCCTGCACCCTTGTGGGTGCCATTCATTCTGTCTGGGATTCCCTCCTCACCTTGTGTGGTGATATAGCAAACTCCTATTTAGTCTTCAAAACCCAGACCAGATGGTTACATTTTTATGGCATTGTCCCTGTACCCTGTTAATGTATAGGATTTGTAGATCAACAGAATTTATCTATACATTCTCAATGCTATTTCTGTGCCTTACATATACAATTATATTACTAGTTTTCATGTCATATTAAAATTATTTCTTACCATATCTGTTTCCCCTAACAGACTTTGACCTTCTCAAAAGCAGGAGTGTGTGTGTGTGTGTGTGTGTGTGTGTGTGTGTGTGTGTGTGTGTGTGTGTGTGTCTTCTCAGTTTAATGCTGTGCAGAGATATAAAAAGCACCTAAATGCAACATTAAAATGAGTCGAATTGCATTGAATAAAAGGAAATTATTCTAAGGGAGGCTGGTGAAGGCTGGTGATACACATTTACTTTGGAACATCCGACTCCTACCAGAGTACTGTTTAAGTAGAATAATCAAGAGTGTTTAATGTAATGCAAACTATATATTTTGCTGTCGGTAAACTCCAAAGTATGGAGGAGTTATTATGAGTTGAACACATTGACAATCTCTAGGGTCCCCGAAAGGCAGCTGTAGGTCCAGAAGTTTCTCTCTATTTTCTTACACAGCTACGAAATCCTGTACCAGTTTCCTGATCTAGGGGGGAAATAAAGACTATGTTGTGGCTGACTCCTTTGAGGGGAAGATACAGATTTGATTAAGGAGTCAACTTTCATATTCTTTTGATAATTAGCGATAACTTGTGACTGTGAAGCTAAGCGTCACTCCTGCCCTGAACATGCAAACAGGTGTACTTGATTTGCCCGGATATTGTCTTTCATTTCATAGTTTTCCATTTGTGTGCTACTCAGTGGTGTTTGCTGGAGGGGCCACTAACATTTGTGTTTAATGATCTGTGTGCTTGTATGTGTGTTTGTGTGTGTGTAAACAAATGTTTTGCTATTTTTCTCTTAGTAACACCTGCAGAAAGGCATGCGTAGAGTAAGGTGAGAATATTTAAGAGTAGGAAGGGAGGCCCACATGGAAAAAGAATTGATGCATTATAAAAATACAAATAGAAGCTTCTGTGAGTATGTATGAAAGAATGATACACTCTAAATGGAGCATGCAATTTTTGAAAGAATAAAGCTCTAAAATTTGGCTGTTCAGACTATTGTTAATTAGATAATTTAAGTCTAAAAATTAACTACTGAATTTAAACTATTCCTTTATATTTTATATCTGTTGATTTCCTGTGAGAGCAAAATGATCTCATAGTTATTTGATTGCTCTCCACTTTAGTCTGGGTGCTTTGTATAAAATATAATACAGTACAGATGTCAACTCAAGAACTAAATAGCACATATTTCTAAAGAACCATAAAAAATAGTAACAGTACAGAAACAATGGCTCTGTAATTACTGTTTTGCTGTGGAGTGAGGTTAGGCATTTATCCTTGTACAGTCCTGATACACTTACAGTCAGATCTGCCCCTGTGGTCCTTTCCCTTTTGTTGATGAATGCATGGTGCAGGTAGCCTGTATGGCCACTACACTATTTGAGGTCATCCTATACTGTTAGCACAAATGGTGTGAACAATAGTTTATATGCCACTTAACTCCTTGGGAAAAACGGTTAACCTTGCTGGAGAGGACAGATCAGTCATGTACAGTTGTTAAGGTCTAGAAGGTTTTGTTATGCTCTAAAATACTTTTGTACCACCACAGTCTACTTCTGTATGAGACCTATTTTAGCTGGAAAGCAAAAGAAGGAGAAATCACCTTTGGAAATTTTACAAAATCTGTACAGTGAAATAGGTGATGGAAGTTTATCAAAGATCCATTTCATTAATGACACCTACACTGCAGAGGTGGCAAACATTTTCCTCTTTAGAAATAGACTTTCTAAAAATACATTAATGAATTAAGAATAAAGGCTTTGTGGATGTAAAAATGCTTTTGAAAATTTCAGCTTGCTAAAAGGAATTCAATCTGGTCACTTTGTTTAAAGATTTCAGAATCATCTTATTATGTTTTAAGTGACTGCTTTTGCTATGAAATGAAGGGTCCTTATAAAATTTACTCCAGGTCATTACCAGACTTCATTTAAAATTAACTTTCAACCACTGCTCTTAGTAGCTGTGTATTTTTAATCTTGAGGGTCATCTGATGATGATAGTCTCGAAAGGAATCATCTGTGAATACCTAGGGAGACTCTTCAGCTTTCCCCTATTTTTTTTTTTTTTTTTGCCTCTCACTGTTGTGGCCTCTCCCGTTGCGGAGCACAGGCTCCGGACGCGCAGGCTCAGCAGCCATGGCTCACGGGCCCAGCCGCTCCGCGGCACGCGGGATCCTCCCGGACCGGGGCACGAACCCGCGCCCCCTGCAGCGGCAGGCGGGCCCCCAACCACTGCGCCACCAGGGAAGCCCTCCCCGATTTTTAGTGAAACCGTAAGGAGATTGCATCGCCTTATTCCTGGTGAGTAAAGGATATGTAGAAAAACAATCATGAATTTATTTTTATATTGTTTGGCGCCACGTTTCATGCTTTTTTCTGAAATAAAGTAAAATTTCCTTATAATACATTACAGGCACTGAAGATATTTTTTAAATATTATAAGTGGAAAAGCATGAGGTGAGCATCACTTTTTAAAAAGGGTCAGTGTACAGGACTGTAGATAATAAAAAAAAAACTTTGTTTCTTATGGCCCCAATAAAACAGTTGTGTTATGTTTTTCTTGTGTGCATTTAAACTAGTAACAAGAAGAAGTGCATTTACATGCCTTTTTCAAACAGTAGAAAAAGAAATCAGTTTACCACCACTGCTATTTAAATACCTTCTAACTGGCAAAATTAAACCATGTCTCTTTATTTATTTATTGCACTTGTAAAAAGATTAATGGGGATGTGATTCCTTGAGGCTTTTACATGTAACCCCTTCACAAAGAACAAAATTATACAGTTTGGCAAATGAACTAAATTAGCTACATTTATTTAAATAATCACTATAGAGAAAACAATAAATCAACAACATTCTGCACAAAAAAAGTGTTTACAGAGTGTCTTGTCATTTGTTTTATCACGGACACAGACTTTTTGCTCTTAGCTAATCTTGCTTCTACCAGTCTATTATCACATCAACCATTAATGAGAATTTGCAGTAGGAATTTAGCTGAAGCTGAGGAAAGAAAAGTAGGAATAACTTCTACCTCTGTCGCCAGCACAGTTACTCTGAAAGACATTCTTCTAATAAACATTTTATCAGAGGTTCCTAATAACTTCAGAGGCAGTCAAAATGAAATGGCAGAGCTTTGTTAAATCACGGGAAGAGACGATTTGAATGGTCATAATCGTGCAATTATCTCAGCCTCTGTCTCTTTCAAAGGACTCTGTCCATATCTCCATCTATATCAGGAGTAAGTGAGTGCGGGAGCTCTAATGCTGAACCTGTGATATATTCATAAATCAGGACTTTCAGAGCCTGTCACAGGCACCATAATGAGGGTCATTATTCAGGCAGAGTGTCAAAACTACTATCAAAGGGCCTTCTCAGAATTACAATCATTCTGTTTCTTGTTAAATAAGCAATGTAGTACACAAAAATGGCAAACAAGAAGCAGGTCAATTTGATACAGTGTGAGGGCACAGAGATCTCTAGAGTAATTTACCCTCTGGGAATTCTGATGTCTGGTGAGATGAATTATACACACCCTCAAAAAAGATTAATGGTAATAAAACCCCTTGAACATTTTCACCAAAAAAGCCCTACAAATTGCTCATAAGCAACTTCAGAAACAAAGCTGAAAAAAAAAATTAGTTTTGTTGTTGTTAGACCTAAAACTTCTTGCAAAGATAAAAATTAGCATCATGGAAAATTGTCAGTAATTGGTGCACCAATAAAATATTATACATTTGAGTAACTTATAGTATTTGGTCATTAAAAAAAGTAAAATTGTAAAACTGGAAAATTTCCTTTCATTTGCTCTTAACCTCATCACTACATCCGCAAACACTCCTGTAGACTCACACATACACAAGCAGGAACCCACATGTCCCATATATTACACATAAAACCCAAAACATTGCACAATGTAGTAATGTCATAAACAATCTCCTGAAGTTCATGTTTTTCTGGTAAACAGTGATATAGTTAAAGAAAGATTCAGAAAGTAGGCCTATAAATACTTTCATTTTATGTATATCAAAAAGGGAGGAAACAGTCTTTAGAATTATATGGCTATTAAGTATATAAGTACATCTTTCTTCAATTAGCATGCCTATGTTTTATATGCCCTAGTTAGTAAATGCTTTAGCACAACAGACAAGCCATGTTGTAAATTAGAACTAACATAAAAATAGGAGTCTAGGTGGACAAGAGTTTAGAGAAATTTTTATATACTTCTGGAATGAAAATTCATATAATCTTGTTGGAGGATAATTTGATGATGTGAATACAATGTCATAAAAATATTAATTCAAATTTGAATCCAAAGTTTCACTCGTAGAAAATCATCCAAAGATATAATTATGTACTAACATAACAATTAGAACTCTACATATCTCAAGTAAAAGATTGGCTAGACCAGTTACATTTGAGCCAAATAATAAAATATTATATATCTCTGTTAAAAAGACGCTGTGGAATAATATTTATGATTCTGAGAAAATGTTCACTAAACATTTCTAAACAAAGGAATTTGCAACTAAAATTAGGTATTGGATAATAAATTTTGGTATATGAGGTAATTTTTTTCCTTTTGCATTTTTCTGCATGTTTCAAATTTCATACAATCAACACACATTACTTTTGCAATAGATAAATATTGTAAGCATATTACATGAGTATTTGTTTATATAATAAAGACATATTTATTTTAAGAGAAAATTTTGGAAGCTAAGTAGTATGATTTTAAAAGACTAAGAAGAAAACACTTTTCTAATAGAAATGAAAAATTTCCTTTACAACTTTTTCAATGAAATGAACACTTATTAGGAATAAATAGATGCATTTAACACACATTTTTCAATCAGCACTGCTTGCAATCCTTGGATCTTCAGTGATTCTACCTTTGGTGTGGACATTAGTCCCTGCTTGATATAAACATTTATAAGAAGATATTTTTTTTTACTTTTTATTGGAGTATAGTTGCTTTACAATGTTGTGTTCGTTTCTACTGTACAGCAAAGTGAATCAGCTATACGTATACATATATCCCCTCTTTTTTGGCTTTCCTTCCCATTTAGGTCACCAACGAGCATTTAGTAGAGTTCCCTGTGCTATACAGTAGGTTCTCATTAGTTATCTATTTTATACATAGTATCAACAGTGTATATAGGTCAATCCCAAACTCCCAATTCATCCCACCCACCCCTCTTTCCCCCTTGGTATACATACGTTTGTTTTCTATGTCTGTCTCTATTTTTGCTTTGTAAATAAGATCGTCTATACCAATTTACTCAGATTCCACATATACGTGTTAATATACGATACTTGTTTTTCTCTTTCTGTCTTACTTCACTCTGTAAGACAGTCTCTAGGTCCATCCACGTGTGTTTGTATTATGTAATTTTGAAAAAATTCATGTTGAGAGGGAGGGAAGAGGAGATCTTTGAAATACTTGAAAAATTATTTTAATTCTTATGTTTTATCTCCATGTACTTTTGTTATTGTTTAAACGCAGCAACTCCCGTTAAAAACATAAATCCAAGGAACCATTTCGTGATTTTTAAATCCTCCACTTTTTTAGCTTTGTGCTAATTGGCTACAAAATGGGATTAAGCACAATCAGATATAGTGGATTTTACAAAAGAAGGCAGAGCATAGACTTAAGGATAGATACGAGCCATTAACAAATAGTTACGTTTAACCCCTTGAGCTAGTTTGCTAACCAAAAAATAAAATGAAAAATAATTGATCTTCATGTATAAGACACAGAGCTACTTCAAGAGACTTTAAAAACCTTTGGGTTAAGTGCCGGAAGCATTGCTTTTGAAAGAGCACAGACTTCACAATAAGTTAAAATAGATTCAAATCCAGGCTTCACCTTAACAGGTACATACTACTACATATAAAATATATAAACAATAAGGACCTATTGTATAGCACAGGGAACTATACTCAGTATCTTGTAATAACCTATAATGAAAAAGAATCTGAAAAAGAACATCTGTGTGTGTGTGTGTGTGTGTGTGTGCACAAGTGTGAGTGTGTATAAGTGAGTCACTTTGCTGTACACCTGAAACTAACACAGCATGGTAGATCAACTATGCTTCAATTTAAAAAAATTTTTTTAAATTCAGGCTTCACCATTTGTTAATTCTGCAGCTTTGAACTAGTTACTCAATCACCTTGAGTCTCATTTTCTTATCTGAAAAATGGAGATGATGCCATTCACTTCCCTACCTCTGTGTGTGTGTGTGTACGCATATTTTATTCACCTCTATATTTCCTCAAAATTCAGATATTATTTAGGACTCTTAAGGAAAACATTTAGGATTACATAAAATACAGAAATTTAACTAAGACTTGGATGTATAGCTGCTTTTTTACTTTTTAAAAACAGTCATTAATGATTATTTCACATTTCTTTTTAAATTGATGTTCTCCAGCTATTCAGAAGAATTTATAGTAGGTTGATATCTACTGTGAAACCAAGAAACCATCAAGAAGATCTTATGTAGCAAGAAGATAGACTACATTTTTATCAAATGTTTGTAGTGGTCAGTTCTAAGGGAAGACAAAGTCAAACCTTTGGTCAAGATTTCATTTCTATCTGACTTTCATGTGTGGAGGTTGAAGGAGGATTACTGAATCCCTTAACTCCTTTCTGTGAAACTGAATATTCTGTGACAATAAATCCTACCTTGTCCAGACTTACTCTTTAAGTAAATTGGTATCAATGAAATAATCGAAAGCAAACCAATTTTGTTCTGGCATCTTTTCCATCTGTTTGGATTTAACTGTCTATTAAATGGTGCTTGCATATGAGCAAATGCTCTTTTGTATGCAGAGGTACTCAATTATTTAGATTATACATTGGAATAAACAGGGCAGTGGAAGGACTGCTACCCTTGTAATATAGGACAATTA
Organism: Physeter macrocephalus; assembly: GCF_002837175.3. Taxonomy (NCBI): domain Eukaryota; kingdom Metazoa; phylum Chordata; class Mammalia; order Artiodactyla; family Physeteridae; genus Physeter; species Physeter macrocephalus. The sequence goes on from NC_041218.1 coordinate 35,149,701, forward strand.
CATTTTCTTGCATAGTTTACAGATTATTAAACTAATATCAATTCGACCCACACTGCCAGTTACTGGATTCTAACCTTTGCCTTCGAGACTTAGCTACTATGAGGGTCTAGTATCTACCCCAACAATTAGCAACCCGTGACAGTCATTTCAAATTATACCAAATTATGGAAATTAGTTTTGGGAAAAGGATTATATGAGAGGAGAACACAAAAATTTAATTTCAATAAAGATCAGAGGTGAGGTTTGTAGCTGCTTGTTGCTGCTTGAGGACTCCCAGTTATCTGTGGTTAAAAAGAAGTGGGTCTTTTGTTCCAGAATGGCTTTCCACACATATGCAGATCAGGAGAGGCCTCAGTGTGAGCCTCTCCACACACGGGAATGTCAATTCCACCCCAACTGGGCACCTAGGAACTGCAACTAAGATTTCCTTTGTTAGAAATATCTTGATTTAATTTTCCTGAAAAAGGTGTTAGGTCATTAACACATATGTTCATCATGATGTGTGATATTGAACAACTATAACAAACTATCATGTTTAAAGTCTGTCTTCACAGACTTCAATTTTTATAAAGATTACTCAATGAGGTAACCTTTTCCATCACACTTCTACATTTTAATTACAAAATTCAAAAGTGCTTTTTTAATTACAAAAATAATATTTATGCTGAAAGAAAACAGAGATCCTCCTCTTTCCAATCCTACCTGCCATTTGTTATAAAATGTTTGGTATGGATTAGATATTTAACCATGTTTATAAAAGTAGGTATGATTTTTTAAAATCTGTATTTTATAAAATAGAATTAAAGAACTTGAGAGAACAGGAGGTGCAGGTATAGTAAACTGGTGACTTGATTCCTCGGTGTGATTTGCTGGAAAATTTGTTTAAATACACTCTATTTTCATATATCCAATCTGTACCACTTGCTTATGTTTTCCACCTGTCCACAGAAGGCATTTGAGTTAGCGGTTGGAGACTCTTGATAGTTAACCTGTTTTTGTTTTAATAGATAAATTGAGGGTAGGAGAGGTTAAGTCCATACTCAAGATTATACAGCAAGCTAATGGCATTTAGGGGACTAGACTGTGTAGTAAGTCCTTGTTTAGTGCCTTTTCCTCTAATCTCCACTGGTTCTCATGTCATGAATAGGCTGGATTTTTCACATCATATCTCTTTTATGTTTCATTCCAGCATAAAATTCATGCAAATTTGAGAAGTTCTTGTGTTAATCTAAAATATGTTCCAACCCTTGCATAAATGTAGAAAGGAAATATGTTTTTGTTCTGATAAACTCGGAGTCATCTCAGATCACAGACCGTATTTATTCATTTTTATATATCCAGTATTGTGACGGTCAGTTTTATGTGTCAACTTGCCTAGGTTGTAAGTATCCAGATAAATCAAATACTAATCTGCTTGTTGCTGTGAAGGTGTTCTGTAGATGTGATTAACATCTGAAGTCAGTTGATTTTACGTTAAGGAGATTATCCTGGATAATCTGGGTGGACCTGATCCAGTCAGTTGAAAGGCCTTAATAACAAACCTGAAGAAGTTTCCCTGGTAGACTGGAGTGTCAGCTCCTACCCAAGGGTCTTCAGCCTGCCCTTCCTGACAGCCTACCCTATAGGCACATTGGATTTGCCTAGTCAGACCCCCACAATCACATAAACGAATTCCTTGAAATAAATAAATTATATATATATAGTTATATATTTTATATATCTCCTACTAGAACTCTGACTGAGAAAAGTAAGTACCTGCTACATAATTCATAAATGTTTTCTGTTTTCTGAACTGATGGATATATGAATGAGTATGTTATGTTTCTTTAAAAACTATATCTTTTGATTGAATTTTTATCATATTACAAGCATTTTGTTATTTTTCTAATATATTTTAATGCATTAAAATTGATAAACAGGACTCCTTTATGACCTAGGTAACTAATGTCTATTTTATTTCTCTTGTTAGGAAATGCATCTCATCATTTGTCATGAGTAGAGTGGACTAGCTTCCTTAGTTACAGAAATATACAGAGATGGAGAAGACTCTTTAAAAAATAATATTTGTAGGAAGGAGTGTACATTTATATATTCTGTTCTCAGATGCTGAAGAAGCACCTGTTAAATCTCCCCAGACCATTATGAATCCCTTTTTAAAAATCTCTAGTGCTGTAAATAATGAAATAGCAATATCTTGCAAGCATTGTATTGACTATAGTATCCCTTTGAAGTGAAGATTTGGCATATGGGTTACTCAGATCCTGTTCTTCCATTAATTAAAATTCTTACATATTTTTTGAGGGGGTGAATATGTTAAAATTTTTTTCCTAGTGACAATTCAATTATATAACTTTGTTATTGACCAACTCTTATAGGAGTAATGACAATGACAGCATAATTACCCCCCCCACACACACACACCCCTCCTTCATGGCTAAGAGAAGAAAAAATACAGAACACGTCTTTTCATACAGTTGATTGAATATAGAACTTTTTAAGGATCCCAGGGTCAGATTGGTTCCAACCTACAGAATATATGACTCCAAATAAAACCTTTCCTATATTCACAGGTGAAAGAATAAAAGTCTAGCTGCACAATCAAGTCTTTTACACTACAGCCATTTGCATTTCCAATGAATGTTGACTGCATACCACAGGCAGGTAATGTCAAGGTGACAGGTATGCGGGAGATGATTCTGATTCATAATGCATGTAACTCGAGGTGCACTTGTGCATATCAGACCATATAACACTGTTTATCAGAAATGTTCTGGGACAGCAAAACATTTAGGTAAACAAGGTTTTGTGTAATCAAGGGAGTTACAGGGTAATTGATTCATGTCAGGAGACATAACCTAGATTTAGATGGAAGGTAGTTTTGAATTGAGGATTTTGGAAATGTGGAGCTTTAAATACATAAATGTAGGATTCCCAGATTTCATTAGCAATATTAATGTGTATTTTGGTTTGCATTTTAGACACATAAAAATAAGTTATCTGGAATCCTATAGGTAATTCCAGAGACAGTAAAAAATTTAAAGCATAAATATTCACGTGTTTGAATAAACATTGTTTTCAAATATAATTTGTCTTGAAGCTAAATACTGGCTAAAGTGAAAAAAGAATCTACCAGTATCCACCTCACTACAAATAACTCAATTTCATTAGTCTGTCATACAGAGTGAAGTAAGTCAGAAAGAAAAAAACGAATACTGTATGCTAACACATATATATGGAATCTAAAAAAAATAAATGGTTCTGACGAACCTAGGGGCAGGACAGAAATAAAGACGCAGACGTAGAGAATGGACTTGAGGACATGGGGAGGGGGAAGGGTAAGCTGGGACGAAGTGAGAGAGTGGCATGGACATATATACACTAACAAACGTAAAATAAATAGCTAGTGGGAAGCAGCCGCATAGCACAGGGAGATCCGCTCGGTGCTTTGTGACCACCTAGAGGGGTGGGATAGGGAGGGTGGGAGGGAGATGCAAGTGGGAGGGGATATGGGAATATATGTATATGCATAGCTGATTCACTTTGTTATACAGCAGCAACTTACACAACAATGTAAAGCAATTATACTCCAATAAAGATGTTAAAAACAAAAAATTCAGATAAAAAAAAAAAAAAGAATCTACCAGTATGTGGGAATTTGGGCTCTATTTTTGGCTACCCAAATACCTGTTTTAATTTTCAAATATTAAAAATAGCCCTGTACATAACCCAAGTTTTCTACATAATTATTCAGTTTGCACTTCAGTTTTTCCTGTATATTCCTGATCCAGCAGTACAGATGGAACCATATCTAAGGTATGGTTGATGATTGCTTTACTGTTTGATTTCCTGACAGTTGGGCTTTCTGATCTTCACTATATGCTTCCCTTCATGGGCAAATAATTGTTTATCCTATAAGGAACAGTAATCTGTTCTATATTGCTATTACATTAAGAATCATAGACATTGAGTTGGAGATTTACTATTTAGAGTTTAGAAATTTTACTTGAAAGGCTCCCCATGTCCTTTTTGATGTTTAGTAAAGCCTCCATAATCTGACAAAGTAATGAGTCCCTTATCCAGTCTCACAGCCTTTATATCTGCCTTTGAGAGGCTCATTTATTGAATTCCTTGGCCTCACCTAAGTTGGGTATTGGGAAGTAAATCTTTCTTGGAGGTGACACAGCTTTAGCAGCAGGCAACTTGCTGTTGGGGCAAGTTTGGTGGCCTAGGAATTACTTTAGACTAGGAATTACAGTCTGTTCGGTCTTAGGGTTTCTTAAATAATATAATTCTCTCTACTATTGAGAAGGTTTCCAGTCTATTTACTTTCTATCAAGTGCATTGAACAATAACCAAAGCCAAATGTCCTGTCTAAATATAAAGTTTATTGATTCCTGTCTCCAAGCCACTGGCCTCAGTGATTTGCCCATCTCTACTTTAATGCACATTCCTTAGTTTAATGGCCTCTGATTTAATGTACTGCTGATTCTTATTTTTAAGGTAAAATATATCATGGCTTCATATTGATTTTTCAATTCAAATTCAGAACTTCAGGAATTTAAAGTTTCTTTGATCTTATATCTATACCTACTTTCTCATATCTTGAGAAGCCTGATTCTCAATGAGCTTAGGAATAATAGAATTAAAATATTATCTTATAAAAAAATATTATGTGCACACAACAACCTCAGAATGACAATAGAAATGCTGTGACCAATAATATCATTACTGAAAACAGTAAGAATTTGTTATAGTTCTGTATATCCTACTAGGGATGTACAGTCAAATTACTGGGTCTTAAAGTCACTTATAGTTTCTCTTTGTGTGGTTATTCCAGCAACTCAGTATATATTTAGGTTCATTTGTTTTCATTTTCTTTTCAATTTTTAAAAATTGCTTCTTCAGTTAAATTTTATACTAATGTAAAATATTTAGAGAGTTACAAAATTAAATGAACAAAACAGGTACATTCAAAGAAGATAATCTTTTAACATGGTCCCTTTTAACCTATCCTCTTCCTCCTACTTTAGGTGACCAAATTTCATGATTTATCCATTTTTTATACTCAAACATATATTTGTATGCTCCCTTTCTTAGTTAAAATAATTTCATACTATACATTCCTCCACCACCTTGCTTTTAATTACTTATATTCTATATATCACTTCGTAATAGAATATAGAGCATACTCTTCTATTGTGTGGAGCTACCATAGATAATTCGGTTTCCTATTAAGAGGCATGTGAGTTGTTTTATTTTTATATTACTAGTAACCTTGTGCATATGTATTTTCATATTTTTGTCAGTGTGTCTTTGGGATAGACTCCTGGAAGAAGGACTGACAGCTACCAAAGACACATTGATAATGTATTCAAATGCCCGTTTCTCACCTTAACCTTGCCAGTATAAATGAATATCAAACTTTTGGATTCATGCCAGTATAATAGCTAAAAAAGATTGGTGTCCCATTGTAGCTTTAATTTGCATTTCTCTTAACTTGTATGAGGTTAAGTCTCTTTTAATACATTTAAGTGGTATTTGTGTTACTTGTAATCTGTTCATTCACTAGCTCATTTTATACAGAATTATTTTTTTCTCTCTGTAGAAACTAAATGTATATTAAAAATATTAACCCTTTGACCATGATATACGTTGCAAATATTTTCCCTAGTTTCTCCATTTTTCATTTTTCTTTATTTTGCTTATGATGCCCTTTGCCATGTGGAAGTTTGTAATATGTGTAGGTATGTATGTTTGTATATATGTAATGTGTGAACTATATTATGTATGTGTCTATATATATAATCTTTTATTCTGTATTTTGAGTTACAGTTAGTAAGATGTTTCCTATTCCCACATTAGAGAGGAATTTACCCATGTGTTCTTTTAGTGAACTGGTTTTCTTTTGTGTATTTGCTTTTATGTTTAAATCTTTGATACATTTAGAAATCGTCCTTGTGAAGGGAGAAATGTATTCATTTACATTTTTTCTACATGGCTATCCAATTACCCTAATACCACTCATTAAAATTTCATTTCCTTTATACCAATTTGAGAAATAAAATTATTGTATATGTCTTTATATAATATGTATGTATTATATATTAAATTCACACATGCAGTTGTGTTTATTTCTGAGTTTCCTATTTGTTATATTTATGTGGTAGCTTTAAAATAAACCAAATTCTTTGATACTCGCCTCACCTCTCGTAAAAGGTGAAGCTTAATTCCCCAGCCCTTGAGTGAAGGATGGACTTAGTGACTTACTACTAAACAACAGCGTATGGCAAAAGTGATGATATGTCACTTTGGAGATTAGGTGATAAAAGACTGTGGCTTCCATCTTGGGTTTGAGTTCTCTCTCTAAATATATAAATTCAGAAGAGCTGCTACCTTTACATTGAATATTCCTATTTGAATGCATGATATATTTTCCCATTTATTTAAAGTCTATTTTTGTGGTTTTTTATGAGTGTTTTCTAGTTTCCTGATAAATGTTTTGTATATTTCTTGTTAAATCTATGTTTCTGTATTTTTTTCTCTCTGCTATGATAAATGGAGGCTTTTCTTCCATTACTCCCCACCCCATCCTTGTCCTTATCTTCATCCTCCTTCTCCTCTTCTTCTTCCTCTTTCAGTTTTTATATACAAATACCTTTGACTTTTGTATGTTCATTTTGTAACCTGCAGGGGTAAGCAAGCTGTGCGCCCCCTCACCAAAAAATGGAGACGCAAGAGGGAGGAGATAGGTATAGCTGATTCGCTTTGTTATACAGTGAAACTAACACACCATTGTAAAGCAATTATACTCCAATAAAGATGTTAAAAAAACAAAAACGAAACAAAAGAAAAACGGTGTCTGCATTCTAATCCTTGGAATCTGTGAATATGTTAGGTTAAATGAAAAGAGAAATTAAGGCTGCAGATAGAATTAGGTGTTGCTCCCCAGCTGACCGTAAATTAGTGAGATGATCCTACTTATACAGGTGTGGCCAATATAATTACAAGCGTCAGGGAAAAGCGGGAGTGGGAGGCAGGGAGAAAATTGTTAGCGAGGTGTGATGTGGGAAAGATCTGAGTCGCTGTTTCTGGCTCTGAAGATAGAGGGGGGGCCACAAGATAAGGAGTAAGAATGGCTTCTAAAAGGCAAGGAAACGGATTTTTCCCTAGAGCCTTCAGAAGGTATGTAGCCTTGCCAACCTTGATTTGAACCTAGTGAGACCCAGAACTGTAAGGTAATATATTTTTGTTGTTTTAAACCTATTATATTTTGTTAATTTGGTACAGCAGCAATAGAAACTAACACACTTGAAATTTATTAAGTTTTCTTACTGTTTTCAGTGTTTTTTTCTATTGATTCTTTTCGGTTTTTGCATATATTTGGTCGTATCATCTGAAAAGACATGCCAGTTTCAATCTGTATGATTCTGAGTGCTTTGGCTAATATCTTTCAAAACAATGCTATATGATAGTGAATACAGTGGTAATCCTTGTCTGTTCCTGGGTTTACTTTGAAAACCTCTAGTATTTCCACATTAAGGGGCAGACTTTTGGGTTAAACCATATGTGTTTTAACATGTTAAGAAATTATCCATCAATTCCAATTTTGTTGATGTTAAAATTTTTTCAAATGCTTTTCTGCATCCAGGAAGATAATCATATGGGTTTTCATCTTAACTCTTTTAATAAGATGGTGGGATTCTATTTGCAAATATTTTATTAAAGATTTTTATTTTGATATTTAAAAGTGAAATAGATCTGAATTTTATTTTTTGGTTAATTTTTGTGTCATATTGGAATCACTGTTATACTTCCTTTTCAAAATTAATTTGAAAAAAGGGAAAGAACTACTGATATATACTGCAACATGGGTGAACCTGAAAAACAGTATGCTAAATAAAAAAAGCCAGACACAAAAGGCAACATACTGTATGAATTAATTCATATGAAATGTCTAATAACGTCAAATCTCTAGAGCTGGAAAGTAAACTAATGGTTGCCTAGGGCTAGAGGTGAGAATGAAGATTAGCTACAAATGTGGATCTTATTGGAGTGATGGAAATGTTCTAAAAGTGGATTGTGGTGATGATAGCACAACTTGGCAATTTACTAAAAATTGTTAACTTTTACATTTAAAACCAAAGTGGGTTTTATGTTATGAAAATTACACTTCAGTGAAGTTGTTAAAGACAATTTTTTTTAAATTTAAGTGTAGTCCTACCAAAACCATATAGTTGTATTTAATAGGGAAAAAAATGAAGTTGGAAGTTTCCTTCCTTTTCTAGGCTCTGGAATAGTTTAAGTAGCATGGAAATTATCTGATACGTAAACGTTTGGTAGTATACTAATGGAAATACTGGTCCTGGTGATTTATTGTGTGTATTGGAGGAGGGAATGTGGGGTCGTGTCTTAAATGATTTTCTCTAATTCCTCTATGGTGATTGGCCTGTTCAGATTTTATGTCTCTACTGAGTCAATTAGGTAAGCAGCATATTTGTTTAAAAACTTCATTTCATTTTGGTTTTAAAGTATATTTACAGGGATATGCAAATATATTCTTTATCTTAAAAAATTCTTCAGACATTTTCCACTTATTTTTAATTTTTGTGTTTCCTCCCTTTTGTCCTTGATTATGTCAGCTAATAGTCTATTTTGTTGGTCTTATTTCAAACAATGATACATATTTGGATTTGCAAAATGCGTCTTGTAGTTGGTTTTTCTGAGTGAATTCTCCTTGGTATGCCTTGTGCCCTTTCAGTATGTGATATATGTATATATTTCAGGAGTAGTCCTTGAGTTGCAAATTTCAGTAGTTGTTCTCTTCCATTGCTTTCATTTTCTTCTTTGAGGACATCTCTTATGCATATATTGCATCTTCTTTTCCTATATTGTGTATCAGTGACTTTCTCTCGAAACTTGCTATCCCTTTTGTATCTTTTTACAGCATAATTGGGGTGAGGTGTTATTTATATACTATAAAGTTCACCCACTTTAAGTGTGCAGTTTCATAATTTTTAGTAAATTTATACAGTTATAGAATAATCACAATAATAATTTATGAACACTTTTATCACCTTATGCTAGAGCATAAAACAAGCCATGATAAATATGAAAGAGATGAAATAATGTAAAGAAAAATCTCTAAGTAAATGAGAATTAAATTAGAAATCAGTAACAAAAACGGTGGGAAATCTCCAAATATTTGAAATCACACAATTTATTTATAAGTAGCACAAGAATCAAAGAATAATTCACATATAGAATGTTCCACATACACTTAGCTTTTTTGAAATCTTTGTTTGCTAAGTACAAAATTTAAGATCAATTAGAAATAGTTTCTAGTGAAGAGTGTATGGATAAAAATTTGCTGTTTCTTTGAATTTCTCCTGATTTTTGGTTGAAATCTAAACGGTTTAGATGATATGTTAGTAACTACAAATTTATTTTCCTGAACATCTTTTTGTTGTTGTTTGGCTTTTGGGGGGGAAGGTGGTTATAATTTATTTTTGTAACTTGACTAGACTTACTCCTAGAAATCTTTCTCTTGTTGTTTGTAACTGCTGACATGTCTCCTCAGTTCTTTTATTCTGATTTTTATTTTTAAGTCTGGCTTCTTAGGCTTTGTCCTGTGACTGCATGGCTTATGAGGCAGTCAGTGATGTAAGCAGAGGTTGTATAAAAAATTGTCCAGTTCGTAAGTCTTCCACCTTCTGTGATGGATATGTGTTTCAGTTGAAGAGTGCATTCAACGCTCATCCAGTCCTCAAATCTCTCTTGCCTTTTAATTTCCACTGTATTCCCTTGAGTCTTCTTGGATACGTTCATAGTTTCCTAGTCAGCCAGAGATGTGTACAGAACTTACTTGGTTCTTCTGTATCCTTCTGTGATATCTCTTAAATTGCTGGCTAGTTTGCCACTCACCCCAACGTAAGTTTTCCCATTTATTTTCTGTGGGAATTTGTTTTGTACTAGAATTGCTATGTTCAGCTGACAAAGCTAAGAATTTTAATTCGCTGGCCGAAATTGACTTTGTCTTTTCTGATAGTAAAGCAACTGGTTTTGCAGCCGTCTATATACTCTGGTAAAGCTACAGATCACAAGCAACCAAACTTGAGGGAGTGCATGTTATGTATGTGTGGTGGGGGAGTGGCAGTACTTGAAGACAGAAGGGCCTCAAATTACTGCTATTTTAACCAAAGCCCAAGAATTTTTTCAAAAATAAATACTTTTTGATTTGTTTTATATCTTTAGTCTATTTAAATGCCATCAAATCGTTATTTTTGAGACTTTTGTTCAGCTAAATACTTTCTCCTTGCAGAGTGGGTTCACTCACCTCTGTATACCACCATAGCCAAAGTACCTCATGTCATTTCTTTGGTTTTAAAATTTTCTCCTTATCATTTTCTGTTTGTCTTCAGATAGCTGTTGTTCCTTCACTCTTGTGTTTCTTCTTATGTAACATTTTTCCTTTGTGAAATGATTTTTAATTTTATTTCAATCCTTTACAGATTTTTTTTCTCTTTCTGAGTATTTCTAATTCTCATTTATGGTGTTCTTTCATGTTTTCTATTTTCATTTGGCTCATTTTGAAATATTTGGTTACAATATTTATCCATTTCTGTGAACATGTTTTTGTAGCATATTTTTATTATCCAAGAGAACATTATTCTCTTATTTCCTACAATGTTGTATGGGAGTCCTTTTACATTGTACATTTTTACATAAATTTAGTTTACTTAAACTTTTAGGAAGGATTGGTCAGGATAGTTATTCTATTTTCATGACCTGAGAGATCCTGTTTGGTTGTTTTTGCAAAAAGAACAAAATACTTTCTGAGATTTGCTTCCCTTTCTGTCCTTACTCCTTTTATCTGGACTTGTTCTTTATTTTGCTCTCATTCTTAACAGCTTGCTTAATTTACATTCTAGTCTCAGTTGTTTATCTTTTGTATGTGTCTCTGTCTAGGAAAAGAGTTTAGGTTTTTGTCTGTCTTTTGTTTTTAGTTTTAAGCATTCATATCCCTAAGACTGCTTCAGCCTTCTCACCTTCTATGAATCCAGTATTCTCATTGCATTAAGTGTGCAGACTTCTCTCAATTGCAGCTACTTTTTCAGATTGGCCTGCCACCCTTTCTAATAAATGCCTGTTGGATACTTTGGTGCTCACTGTTATCTTTCTTTTCTTTCTCCCACAGAGCTATTAATGCCACATGGTACTTATAGCTACTGATGTTTTGTCCCCACCTGCTCATATTTTGCTGTTCATGTAGCTGATTTATCACCAACTATTTTGTAAATATTGTCTGTAGTAGTTGTTGCTTAATTTTGCCATTCTAGTTGTTCTATTTCTATGGAAGGGTTTAGGTAGCTTCAAAAACCATGCTGCAAGAATTCCATTTCAACTGTCACCCAATTAAGCTGTTAATTGACTTAATCTTCCCACAGAAAGCCACTATAAATAATGGTCAAAATGCAAAAGATAATGACTGAAAGGCACTGAGAGATTATCAAAAACAGGCAGACTATAAAGGGGAGTGGATACTCCAATGATGGAAACAACAGATTCTTACCCATTTTCTTTAACTTTTAGCCTAAGTGCAGACTAATAGAAATTTTACAGTTTTTATTGTCTGAAAAGATAGAGGACAGATTTTTAGACAACCACCCTCCAGATACTGAGGGAGAAATACCAGAAGGAAGAGAGCCAAAGAGCAGAAGTCCCATAGTTGGTATTTCAACCCTGTTTGGATGTCTGGCTGAGCCATAAATCATGAATGCACAAGATATACTCTAGCTCGATTTAAAAGAACTAAACTTTCATTTGATATTCTTCTCAGGAGACAGATTTTTTGGATTGAGTTCAAACAAATTAATGGCCCACTAAAAAAAAAAATACATCACCACCCTTTGGAAGACTATAACAGAATCCAAAGTCTGCAAAACATAATGGCAATATGTCCAATACAGTATCCAAAGTTACTAGACAGACAAAGAAGGAAAATATGAATTGTTTTCAATTGAAAAGATAATAAGGAAAACAATTCTAAATATCTGCATATTGGAATTTGACATAGGATTTTTAAAAGTTATTATAATTGTGCTCAGGAGCATAAAGGAAAACATGTTCACAATAAATGGGAAGATGAGAAATCTCAGCAGAGAAATAAAAATTCTGTATCTGAAAATAAAAACTCAGTAAATGGCTTTAACTAAAGGCTGTACATAGCATAACAGAAGTAGGCGTTAGTGAATTAATATACTTCAATAGAAAATATTCAATCTAAAAAGAGGTAAGAGGTTAAAAGAAAAAACAACAGAATCTCAGGGACTCATGAGACCTTACTGAAAGGTTTTCTGTATGTAATTGGAATTCAGAAGAAGAAAAGATAGTGAATTGGGCAAAAATAATAATAACAAATAAGGGCTGAAAACTTCCCAAATTTGGTAAAAACGTAAATGCAGGTATTTAAGAGTCTCTGCAAATCCATTCAGGAAAAAGTACAAGAACAACCTCTGAAAGGCACATCATAGTCAAATTTGTGAAAACGAAAAATCTTAAAAGCAGAAGGAGTATGTTGACTTTTTACTTACGAAGGAACCACAATTTACATGTTGTCTGACTTATCAGAAGTTACAGAAGCCAAAAAACAGTGCGAAGCATCATTAAAATACTGATGGTGAAAACTGTCACCCTCCTACTTCTATATCCAACAAAATTATCCTTTCAGAATAAAGGTGAAAGAAAGATATTTTCAGAGAAAAGAAAACTGAGATAATTCACTGCCAGCTGATCTGTACCACAAGAAATGTTAAAGGAAATTCCTGAAGTTGTATAAGCTGTGTAAAGTTGTATATGATAAGTAATTTATATTCTATTTGTATTACACATAGGAAAAACATTTAATTTGCCTCATTTGGAGATCATCTTAAACAGTTCATTTATTTACTAATTATAATGTTAATAGTGTGATTGCTTTACATTTTAAAAATATTTGTTTATTTATTTATTTTACTTGTGTTTGCCTTGGGTTTTCCTTGCTGTGCGCGGGCTTTCTCTAGTTGCGGCGAACGGGGCTACTCTCTGTTGAGGTGCATGGGCTTCTCGTTGCGGTGACTTGTTGCAGAGCACAGGCTCTAGGCACGTCGGGATCAGTAGTTGTGGCTTGCAGGGTCTAGAGCTCAGGCTCAGTAGTTGTGGCTTAGTTGCTCCGCGGCATGTGGGATCTTCCCAGACCAGGGCTCAAACCTGTGTCCCCTGCATTGGCAGGCAGATTCTTAACCATTGTGCCACCAGGGAAAACTTCCATTACATTTTTATCAGTATGTGCTTTGCATTCTTCTAAATCTTGTACATTCAGTATCTTATTTAATCCTCCCAATCTATGTCCGAGAATAGGTATTGTTATGCACATTTTTATAGATGAGGAAAATGAGCTGATTGGTTCAAAGACTTGTCCAAAGTCAAACTTCTAATTAGCAGTCGTGCCATGATTCTAGACTCATCTGTCTTACTTTTAGTCCTTATTTCTTTGCCTCCATGTTCTAGTACACTTATGCTGATCAGATATTAGCATTGAGGCTAGATATTTATTAAAAGATCATAAAAATCCATCTAGTATTGAAATTGGTAACTGTCCTCTCTTCTTTAACCCCAGATTAGAATACTTAGTCCTTTGTTAGCTTTTTTTCTTTTTTCAGGTATTGGTTAATTAAGGAAGAAAAGTAATAGACTATAATTTCAAAAATATTTTATCAAGTCATAGAATAAAAGCAGAGCCCATAATTTGACTCCATGGAGAAACTATTTTACTGATTGGAGTAGTTAGGCTGAGATTATTAAAAACAAATTGAAAACTTTTCCTTTGCCTACTGAATAATAATAATAGTTACTGGATTTTGACCTTTGTCACTTTTATTATATAAAAAGCATGGATAGGGAAAAAGTGGGATCCAGACCATTAGAATATTCATAAGGAACCTGAGAAATCTCCAAGCTTATCTGAAATACTTATTTATTTATCTTGCTTCTGGAAGATTTGCACCAACTTCCATTATAAGGTTGTGACTAAAATTTGACTAAAATTTTAACTTGACATGGCCTGGAAAATGAAATGCATAATCAGAGTAAAATAAACAAAATATGCTTAGTAGAGAATTGCTGAGTTCAATAATTTAAATCATCAAGTGTTTAAGGAACTTGTGGATATAGATTTGAGGTTGCTTCAACAAAGGAGACCAGACACATTTTTAGGTTTGATTTCTTATTTACAGGTACTGTGGCGAACTGTTGGTCACCTTCCATATCATTGCATCTGTTTCCTCGTAACAGAACCAAATTTTGTTCAGGTATAATGTGGCCATGTGTTTCATGGGATACATTTTGATAATTTAAGCCAATTCGAAAATTCTGTTGGGAATACTTATTCCAAAAGTATTCCCAAGAATACTTTTGGAATAAGTATGTGATGCAAGTCTGGTGAATAAAACATAAAAAGATTTTGCTATAATATGCCTATTCTTAAGGTGTTACTCATCCTTTTAAACCACATATATGACCTCATGATTTGTTTCTACTCACTGGTGAGCTGAGGATAAAACAATCTCCAACTTAGACTATAGTTGACACCTCGTGATATGTCATACCAGGTAGAAGTGGGTTGCTATTGAATTGCAACAACTGGGTCACCACCTCAGTTCTGCTCACCAGGTGAGATGGTGTGAGGTCAAGAGCTATAAAAATTACTTGGCGGCATCTAGTAATCTAACTTGATGATAATGGATATATATAGAAGGAGGAAAACTGAAGTATTGGTGTCAAGGAAGTTCAGAGAAGAGATTAATGAATGAGGCACTCAAAATGACCCCAACGCCTGAATTCTTATCAGAAGGATCCCAGTGACCCTCTTTGGATATTTCTCACCTCTTTTAGAAGTGAGTTGACTCAAAAAGCTCATGAGTAACATCATTAGGAGGTAGAATAAAAGTTATACACAGGCTCAGCAATATGGGTGTCCCTGCACCAAGGATGGCTTCATTGTGGAGTGAGTGAAGTACACAACTTATGGATAATAACCAACACTGAACACCAGTTATGGCCTTGTATGTATCAGGACCTCGTGGGAGGTTAATTATATTTGTCCATTTCATGGTAAAGGGGAAGTAAGTTGTCTTCCCCAGAGGAAACCTGCATTCTCTGTTTAAATTTTCTTTCTTTACTATTCATGCTGGTACTCAAACAACCAAATGTAGACTTCCTGAATGTCTTATGTATTACTAAAATGCTATCCATGTAACATGCCTCCAAACAAGGCACTACTGTAAAACAGAAAGAAAATAAGCTATCGGCCATGTGATGTATAACTCTTCAAGGTCCAGCTTAATTCTCACTTATTCCATGAAGTCTTCTTGAATACATGTCTTTGATAATAATTATTACCTTTTCTGAATTCACAGCCCTTAATATTTTTATATCATTTAAATTATCTTAGCACTTTCTATCTTATTCTGTCATTCAGCCTTTCATGTGTATCCTGCTTTATTATTAAATTTAAGCCTTTTAAATAAAATCTTACCTCATTCATTTGCCTTGGTCTACCAGAATATTTTACACATTCAAGATACTAAAAGATTGTTTGCTGATGACAGCCGTATTCATGAAACCTTAAAACTGTATGTGATTTTAAAGGGCATGAAACCCCAAGTCCTCAGTAAAATCTCTTTTGTCAGAATGTTTTATTTTTGTGAAAAGATTAGGACTGGCTGAAATAAGTTGCAAACCTCTTTCATTACACAGCCATGGTCCGGGAACAGTGTAAGTTCAGTGGATCTACATATGATCTTATATAACTGTTTCTATTACTTGTGAATTATATATCAAATGTTTATTTTAAAAGCAGACCAAGTTATTTTTATCTTACCTGTTAAAGAAAAGCAGTTGTTCCTCTTCTTTGTAGCGTGCAATGTTTAGTTCTAATAACATAATAAATTTAAAAGTTTATCTTCCATGTCTACTAGAATGTAAGCTCCATAAGGATAGGAATTCCCTCTCTCTCTCTGTCTCTCTCTCTCTGTCTCTCTCTCTCTCTGTCTCTCTCTCTCTCTCTCTCTTTCTCTCTGTGTTATATCCTAGTGTTTAGAAAAGTGCCTGTCACAGAATAGGGATTTTATAGATCATTATTCTTTAGTTATGTGTGGTTCTAGTCTTTCAATTTAAAAAAAAGCACTTATCTAGAAAACCTAATACACAAAACAAAATCAACAAAAAAAGAGATTTTATCCATAAGAAAAATCAGAAGCATTCTGAACATTGGGATCCAACTAAGAGACAGAGATTAGAAGTCATTTTTGTAGATAAAGCCCTGTGTGGGATAGGGGTGTAAATCTCACAGATTTGCTGAATCCAAAAACTGCTTTCAACAGTTCTTCCCTTTTAGTGAACATTATAGAATGTTCTAAATAAATATTCTATGAACCACAGCTAATGTCATAAGCTTATTTAGATAAACCCAAACCTGGTTTTCAACCCTGATGATGGCCTGGCTTTTTAGAGTGGTTCTAGTTAGTATTAAATGACTTTTCTAAAAAGCATATGACAGCAGTTTAATTATTAAGATATCATTGTACTGACAGGTATTGGGCTGACCGAGAAGTCGGTGGTGTCTACTTCATAACCTCATTTCTGAAAGTTGATGATTCTGTATATTCTGTTGTTTTACTTGAAAAGCCACTTGACAGAGGGCTTTTAAAGAGGAGAACTGAGTATTTCCTAACTGAAGTTTTAAGAGAATAATTTCAAGAAATGACCAGTTTCAGTTTGGAGTTCTCAAAAGGGTTTGGTTCACCTTCATCATTGATCTTTCTGTTTGAAGTGTTCATTTACCATCCTGACATAACCTAGGGTTGCACTGCATGATGTTGATGATACTTTTGTCAACGTGAAGAATACAGTGCCATTGTTACAGAAATCGTACAAGAAACAGAGACCTTAATATGTACCATCTGTTTTACAAAAACGTTCAATGTGGTAATGCATTTGCAATACCAGAAGCAATATCTCTAAGACATGAAATGAACATATGTTGTCTAAGAGCCTTCAGGCTGACATTGAAAAAGAGAAAAGATAGTACTTCAAGGCAAATACTATCCCAGTAGAAAGACTGCCAGATCCAATATGGTTCAGCCTATTGACAAGTCTCTGGTGAACAACTTCATATAAAGATTTTCACATTGTTATGGGTTGTACAGCTCTCTGGCCCATCTTTTCAGCATGGGTAAAATAGTAGCAAACACCGTCTTTGTCACTCTGGGTACTTTTCTGTTTCAGAGCAACAGATGTTGTCAGAAAAAGTCACACCGTACAGTAAAGTGCTTGAATGATTATTTCTAGGGCAGGAGTGAAACTGAAACAGTGTCTTCCAATGAGTGAGCAGATAGTTTTAAAAACAGAGCTGAAAATGCAACCACTGAAAGCTGTACTAAAATACCTAGCTGTTTAGCATAAATTCAAATTATGAGTTTTATGAGTGGTAGCATATACAATTTCCATATATATATATATTGACTACTAACTGAAAAATTCTGGCCTCATTCTTCCAGATACACTAATCTAAAACTATTTTACAATGTAAAATTTAAATATATATACACATGAATATTGCAGTATGTACATAGCCATAAGGCTGTATATGTCATATTCGTGTAAGTGCACATGAGAAGAATTACAGAGGTCAAATGATGGATTATTAAACCCATTAGGAGGAAGGATAGTTAACTAGCTTAACAAGTGTTAGTTTGCTTATATTTCAGTTCCAAAGATTCAATATGGCTTTAAGTTATATTATGCCATAATCAGGCTTAGTTCTTCATAAACATGTCAATATGAAATATAAGCCTTACATTTTAAAAACAGTTGAAAAAATACATCAGTGGACTTGGAGCCAGGAGATCTGGCTTTGAGTCTCCAATCTCCATTTATAAGGTGCATGACCTGAGGGAAGGCTGACCTTGGGTCAGCCTTCAAGACCTCAATTACTTCAACAATAAATAAGGGGGTTGGACTAAATGACCTTTAAGCTTCTTTCCAAATTTAAGAATTCTCATTACAAATAGACAATCATTATACAGTTTAAAATGGAGGAAAAATTATTTGAAGTTTAAAGTCGGGATAGTTAACTCACTTATTTTACGTTTAAAACTATACACTGACCTATAGGAAAGTCTGCTTAAAGAAACCATACTTTTTATGGTTTACTAACTTTTTATGTCTATCCATTTCACAACAGAATTACACACATTTTTGTTCATATTCCTTCTAAATCTCACTTAGGAAAAAACATAAAACCCTTCTTTGTGACTAGTCTGTTAGTTATTGGGCAGGTAAAAGAATGATGCGATGTCCCCTGACCCCATAATAAGCATGCTCCTATGTTTCCAAAGCTTTTTTGTATCTAGAAATAGTTCTTTAATCACTAATGGAAAGTTAATTTAAAAATAATCTTTATCTTCTATTTAAATGACCTCTCCATGATAGCTCTCATGACCTGCCAAAGAGTCTAGGATTTATTCCAGACATCCCGGTTGCTGTTCAAGTTATGATCCAAGGATGGCTCTAATCAGGAGATTTTGGCTTTCCTTGGGGTGGTATTCTAAGCACCAGGTCCATCCTCTTCTCTCAACCCACCCATCCTTAACATAATAACTCTTTGGATTATTCCTCTCAGAAGAGCAGGAAAATTGTTCACTAATTGCTACAGCTAGAACCCAGAAACATATATCCAACTTCTGAGCTGAGATTTGTAAAGGAAACTTTTCCACACTCTCCGTAATTACTAACTTCTTATTTCCTTATCCCACCCTAAATTTAGTCCCTGATCACTATCACCTCCTCATTTTATTACCCACTTTGTGCTATTTATGATACATATTATGCTACCCTGA
The DNA here is from genome assembly GCF_002837175.3 of Physeter macrocephalus. Classification (NCBI taxonomy): domain Eukaryota; kingdom Metazoa; phylum Chordata; class Mammalia; order Artiodactyla; family Physeteridae; genus Physeter; species Physeter macrocephalus. The sequence goes on from NC_041218.1 coordinate 35,168,636, forward strand.
AGAGTTGCACAGAGCAGTGAATTCTCTGGCTACCCTTGAATTTAGAGCTGTATTCAAACTGCTGCCTGGTCTCTTGACCTGTCAACAGTCAGGGCTGGAGCAACAGAAATTCTTCTCTTCACTCTGGATCAGGGGAAAGCCCCTGATGAAATTCACTTCCAACCACGCAAAGTTCAAAGGCAGTGGCTTGAGTGGTGCATGTGTTTATTCAGGAACATGTGGATCTGATGAGTGCGGGGAGATCGGTGCAGTATGGCTCAGATGCAAGTCGTTGAGTATAATTGATTTTTAATGGGCTGGCTACCTGCCACCAGATGTTCATCAATTAGGTACGCTTTCAAAACCAACACAGCTGCTTATTTCATGCTGACTATCCAGTGGCTGAGGCATTGTTACATAGTGTAAGAAGTCATTTCTGTGTAGGGTGACCATACGTTCAGTTTGCTCTCAACCAGTCATGATGTAGGCCTATAATTACTAATAGCACCCCCTTTCTCTTTCTCAGTGTCCCAGTTTGGACAATAAATCACTTGGGCATCTTACCTATTTGTCATGCCGTTCCATACACTGTACGAAGCTAAGTGAGACATAGATCTTGCCCTACAGCAGCGAAATAATTCATATCAGCATCATACACAAAGTAGATCTTATCTCTCAATATCACTAAATTTTAGAGTTGTAAGGACCTTTAGATTGCATTTATTCCAATGCTTCTTAAGATCTGGTTAGTGAATTGGTGAGTTAATTTTTACCAACTTACCTCTGCTTCGCCTGCACCTATTTGCGAAGCATCATCCCAATTTCTTCCCTTCATTCTTCCTTTCTATTCTCTCTTCTCTTCTAGACAGTATCTGGGGCTGGCTTATTTCCTTGTCTTATCAGTACAACTCATATTGAGAGAGGACTTTTTTCTCCTTTGAATCAATGTCTCCCCTACACCGAGGTGATCAAATGACCTCACTGTTCTTCATAAAGGAATAGATAATCCCTTTTAGGCAAAAAAGCAAATAACTCTCCTAAAATATTTTGTAAGATAATTTAATTTTATGTCTACAAGGAAGAACACAGTATTATTATAAAAGGATTTTGTGCCATCTTATGTTATTTTATGAGTGTCATAACATATCTTTAAAAAAATTTAACCTTCTTCATGTTACACTGTGCTATTTTAGATAATTGCCTACTGGATAATTTTGATTAAGGCTGGCCTAGCCTATAGCTATGGAGACAATTTTTTTCCTGAGTCTCTATTGATCTCCAGTAAATATTAATCCTCTACTGGCTGTAAATGCCAATATTTATTTACACTTCTCTTTTTTTTACTCTTCTTAAATTTAATTTTTATTTTTATCAAAGTAGTAGACGTAGAGGTTTTTAAAAATTATATAGTCCTAAAACCTATAATGAAAAACAACAGGATTGTTCCCAGTGGCAATCACTTTCAACTTCTTTTAGTTATTTCTTTCTGTAATTACCTTTATATTTCTAAATATTGTAATTAATTTGCTCTTTCTTGATTTTTAAATTTTAGTTTTCTTCCTATTTTAGAGGGTTTATAACAATCTTCCACTGCTAACATACTTTCCCTCTCCTCATCCTCCTAATATACTACAATTTTGGTTAATTAAAAAATTGATGTTTGTTTTGTTAGGAATACATAAATATTTGAAGCTTAACTTGGAACTATAGCTACCTATTTTCCTGTTGTTTCTTTCGTTTTAGTTTTGTTTGTTCAGTTTTCTGTGTATCTGTCATTAACCTGACATCTCCAACTTTCTCCCTCACCTGTGTATCTCCTCTCAACTCACTCAAACACTGTGAAATTTATAAGTTCATTTTTATTTTCATTAAAATATCCTCATTGAGACTTGGTCCTCCTACTCCTAGCTGTAGCCTCAGGAAGAAGGCATTGCTATTGTTATATTGTTATTTATCTCATCCATTGTTAATGCTGAGAAACCCAATGCCATTCTGATACCTGAATTACCACAGACTTAGTGGCTTAAAACAATGCAAAATTATCCTTGAGTTCTGGAGGACAGAAGTCAGAAATGGATCTCACTGGGCTAAAATCAAGGTGCTGACAGCCTGCATTCCTTTCTGGAGGCTCTAGGGAAGAGGATCTCTTTCCTTGCCTTTTCTAGCTTCCAGAGGCTGATGCAGTCCTTGGCTTGTGGCCACTCCCTCCATCTTCAGAGCCAGCAATGGCCAGTGGAGTCTTTCTCACATACTATCACCCTGACAATGACACTTCTGCCACCCACTTCCACATTTACAGATCTTTGTGATTACTTTGGGCCTAATAATCCAGGGTAATCGCCTTATTTTATGGTCAGCTGATTAGCAATCTTAATCCCCTTTGCTGTAAACTAACATTGCCAGGTTCCAGTGGATTAGGACATGAACATCTTTGCGGGGGCTATGATTCTGCCTACTACAGGCTCTGACATGCTGATACAGGCTATTAAGCATCCAACTTCCTCCTCAACGTTTCTACTTAGATATCTAATTGGCATCTCAAACCACATTCAAAACCAAACTCTTGATCTTTGTTCTCCATAAACCTGCCCTCCCTTTAGTCTTCAATTTTTCAGTAACTAGGCAAGTCAAAAATTTTAATTGCCAAAATAAATTATTGACACCCTAGAATTCAAAACTTCTTCCTACTTCCCCTCCATACTTCCAGTTGCCCAGAACAGCTTTTAGAATATCATAAGTATTAATATTTCATGAATGGTCTGATTTCCCAATTACATGATCACATACATTTTTAAGAATTTTCTATGGTGGTTTATGGTTTTCTGCTTGTTTGATTACCTTTAATTCAGATGATAACATTGATTTATAATATATATCTTTAATAAATATTTGTTCTCAATGCAAACTAGGGAATATATGGTTTAGTCGGGATTCTTAATTGAAAACAACAGAAATTATTAATTTAAGCAGGCAATAAATTTATTGCAAATATAGGTGGCAAAAAAAAAATCAGCCAGAGGTTTAAAAAAGCAGGTCCTGAAAATAGGACTCAGTACAGCTACATTATCCATCCTGACACTGCTGCAACCCTACCTATTATACAAAACAAGGGGGTGGGCATTGTTTTTTGTTTCCTCATCTTTCTTTTATGATTTTATGATTTCTAGAATTTTCTTCCTAACAATATTAGTTTTATACTGTATAGCAACCATTCTTAACCTATCCCATTACTAAGTGGGAAAGCACAATTAATTGTAAATGAAAATGACACAAAAGCTAAATGTACATGATTTGAATTTCATAGAACTTCTGTGTGTTCTTTTAATCTTTTAATTTTTCATGTTATAACCAATAACCCCTTATGTTTGCCTTTCCTCTTACACATAAGTTGTGTTGATTACAAAAAGAAGCTGAACATTACATTTGACATTTTTGAAACTTGATGATTTAAATAGCAAATGTTTTTGAAAACTGAGATTCCCAATATTCAAATAATTCTCTTGAAATGAAGAGGAAACCAAAGGACAAGATACAGTCCTTCAGTCTTTGCAGCTGAAATGCTCTTCAGGTTAGATTACATTTACTCTAAATGGCCAAACGCAGTGCTGCTCCATCCTAGTTTGCAATGTGTGTGACTCACACAGTTAATAGTAGTGGGTCAAACAGTGGTGACTAATAAGGCTAATAAGACTTATTCTGTGTTGGAGTTAACAAATCCTTTATCAGTACTTCAACCACTCTGCTTATGTGGCCTCATTGTTAAGATTATGCCTTTCATCTATGGAAACCAATCCCTTTCATATACAGTTTCAGCAAGAAGCTTATCAAATGTGTATTAAAGCAGTATTGACTTGTCTAACAATAAAAAGTACAATTAGACTTCCAACACAGAGCATTTCTAATTTGCATAAAATCCTCTCTAACCTGTCTATTCCTTTTACTGCAGAATATAACCAAAAGGTTATATTCCATCCATGTGCCAGTAATTACTCTAAAATCACTAGACAGATGTACCTATATAATATTGTTCCATTCTTTATGCAGATCTTAAAAGTGAATTTATATGCAAGATATATCAATAGGAAAACACTAGTAAAATCATTAGAAAAAGTGACCAAGCACAATGGATTCCTTTTACATCATATCACAGAGTGTAATAATTTAAGATAGTTTCTTACTGAGACCCACTGTCTTGATTAAAAAAAAAAAGAAAATCAACTCAAGGATAAGACTAAAGATGTACTTTTATGACACCTTTTAATTGGGGCTTCTAATTTACACAATGTATCGTTTTAAAAGAGAGCTTTTAATCACCAGAAGAGTAATTAGGAACAGACTTTACATAAAAAGTAGGTAAACCAATATGAAAATTAAGGGAGTATTTTAAGAATACTGGAAGTATTTATAATGGAACATTTTTATTTGAGAGTATAGGTTTTTCCTTGGCCATGTTGTGATCCTTGTCACATAAATGCATGCCTCTGTTCTGTACCTGAGAATTTTAATTCCACTTTTTAAAGCAATGGAAACTTGTGTGACTCTTGTGATTCTTGTACTCTTTGATTTCCTTAAGTGACTCCTAGGAGGAACAGTTCAGAGCGTGGCTGATTCTCTATTTCTTTGCAAAGGTGGCATGAGAATGCTTCGTGACCACCGCTGATGAGCCTTCCCATGGTTGTTTAATAAAGAGCAGCACTGTTCTACCAGAGTAACACAAAATGACATTGCCTCAGGTCACTTCAGGGCATGTCACATCATGTAACACAACATAACCCGATGTAACCTGATCCAACAGGTCAGGTGCCTGTTGCCTATTTGTAGGAAACACTTTTTTATTTCTCCTCCAGAAGAGAGGCCATGTCACCATGTATAATGAAATGTCAATTCTAGCTCTGGGTCCAAGGGATACCAATGGAAATAATTTCCTTCCCAATTATAGTGGACTCTGTTCAGCACTGAGTTACTAAGAGTGCATGTCATTAACAAGAATGTAGTTGTGAAAGTGAGTTGAAGGAAATATGCCTTAATTAGCACAAATTTAAGGCTGAACAAAAGTTGTAGCAGAGACAAAATGCTGTATTTTTTTTTTAATGGCAATAAAAACAGGAAATAAGAGAAGAAGAGTTAGGAACCAGTAATAGTTAACAAAACATCATTCTTTTACAAAAGATAATTTTATTTTCTAGGAAAAACAATAAATAAATGGCCAAGAAAGTAGGTTTTTTTCTTTAAAAATTACTGTTAACCAAGGTAATTGATGAGAAAGATGCTTGCATTCCTCCATTTCTGAATTTATCAGGTGAAGTTATCCAACGTGCTGTGTGCATGTAGGTATATAAAAGAGGCATTACACCCAGTGCCTACCCTCAGTAGGCTTCCCTGACTGAAGAAACGAAACAAGCATGCATTGCACACCTGACATTGAGTAAATGCTAACCTCTAGGCTATTACCTGTAAATCCTAGAGAAATTAGAGAAAGAAAAGAATATTGCCTGGAGTAGGAAAGAAGGCCTCAGGGATTTGAATTTATTATTACCTGCTTTGAGTTTAATTTTCTAATCTCACAGGGAAATCCAAGTCTATTAAAAGGTAAAAAAGCATGTAGTTCACTAGGAGAGTGGTGAACTGTACAAACATCTAACTTGAGTTTAATCTATAAAGGTAAAGGGAATATCCTTTAAAAATATTTCTTAGACTGGTAACAGAATTAATTTACTCAGAATAAAACTATTGGCTTCATCACTAGAAAATTTGTAAAAAAAATTATATAGCAGTACGATAAAAATCTACTTTTAAAATGTTAACACATACTTACTAAAAGAAACACCCATATAACTAGTCCTCTTTAATTATTTAGTTGACATGAACCCTATCTCATTTGGCTCTAGTCTGTTAAATGTTAAAGAACAGGAATTGAGTTAAAAGAACAGCTTAAGGAAACTCCATACTGTTCTTCACAGTGGCTGTATCAATTTACATTCCCACCAACAGTGCAAGAGGGTTCCCTTTCCTCCACACCCTCTCTGTGATGACCTGGATGGGTAGGATGGTGGGCGTGGCGGGAGGGAGGTCCAAGAGGGAGGGGATGTATATATACATATGGCTGATTCACTTCATTGTACAGCAGAAACAAACACAACATTGTGAAGCAATTATAATCCAATTAAAAATAAAAAACAGCATAAGAAAGACATGAACCAGCTTTTTGTAGGAGATAAGAGTTTCATAATTGTGTTAACTTGAGGGGTGGCATGCTTTCTTCCTAGACCTAGATAGCAAAATAAGAAGGACATGTACAAGGGTTAAAAATGGTGAAGGCAGGCTTTTATATTTTTATAAAGTAATGTTGTTATTTCATAAGTAATACTATACATTTTCCAGATCAGATATAGAGATAAATGTTATTAGTATATTGTCATCTAAGTCAAATATGCATCATTTCAGAATTATCCATCACTTGCAATGGTTTGTCTCATTATTCACAACTTTCCTCCATTATTTCACCTAATCAAGATTTGACTGTGCATATATTGTAGATAAAGGACTATAATAAACTAATATATGCATCAAGATCACACCATTAATAAACACAGATGTCAGAATTCAATTCATAATTATATTTCAAAGGACAGCTGGTTTTCAGCTTAAACAAACCTGTGCCTCCAATACAAGTGTATGATTTGCTACTACCATAGTATAAAATATTTGAAGTCTAAGATATACTTGCTTTACAGATAGGCTTTCTTGCCTTGTAATAAAACCTAAAAGCTTTAATCCAAACAACTAAATTTTCACAGTTCAAAAAAAAAAAAACCTATTCAAAGTAATGGAATGTTGTACTTATTAGCTACCTGTTAGTTTCTCTTTGTTGTGCTAATGTTCACAATGATGGGTGCAGTTTTAACCAATTACATAAATAATTCAATTTAAATTGACACTGAAGAAAACAAAAATCAAATAATTTTGTGCTTCTCTTCTGCAAGCAACTTGGCACTCAGAGATTACTGAACTATTCTGAGTCGATTTCTTTGAGCACACAACTGAGCAGAAGTGCCCAGAAGCTATCAACTATCGCTAAACACCCCTAAGAGGAGATTTGGTGGCTCATATCCCACTAAGCTGTTTCAGTGCATGTGTCATCTTTGGGGATCACTCTAATTTTTGTTTGTTTCTGATCTCTGTTTCATTCTTTTTCCAAAAGGCCCAAAGAGGGAGGTGAATGAAAAACTACAGTTGGGACTAGATCAGGACTTCCAGGGTCATCTGACTGTCTAACTCTCTTTTGTCACCAGGCATCTCACATGGTACATTGTTGGACCAGTTACCAATGGTTCATGATGCAACTACAAAGTGGCAGCTCCTGGAACTGAACTAATTATTGATAGTTGCCAAACGAGAACTCAAACAATTCTTAAATGATAATAAAACTAATGAGGTAGAAATTTTACTTCCTCCCCAACTCCACTGTCCTCGGGTGAACTAAGGAGGAGAAATAGCAAATTCCCTTCTATATTTCCACAAAAACTCAGACACCGTAAAACAATGGGAGAATACAAGTAGGTTGTTCTCTTTTTCTTTGGCTTGAAACTTAGCTCACAAAGAAAATTCACACTATGTAAAGATTTTCACAGTGATGTATTAACAAGTCTGCAGGATTTGCTCTACTTATACAGGGAAGTCAGATTTGAAAATAAAACTTTTTTTTCTGTTTGTGGATGCAGTGATGAACATATGGTCAGCACCTGGAATTTATAGAGGGCTTTACCTAATAAAACCTTCTGAGACATTCCAAGAATGACAACAAAGTGATGGCATGGAGCAGAACTGCCAAAGGTAATCTTCTTCACCTTCTGGTTCTTTTAAAGCAGAAAACATAAAACTAACAACTTAGTGCCCCCCAAATGCTTATGAAATGTGCATTAAAGAGGTGGGAGCCCAAGTTCCCTGACAAAGGTGCTATTATATCATGACTGTGAGTGTCTTTCTGGATTGTCTCAGAACTGGTTTATGAGAAAGATGACTGATTGGTAAGCATACTATTAAAAAGTAGAGTAGGACAGAGTACAAGATCAAGTTCAAAGTTAGAAAGTTTTACTTAGAATGTTTTTATAATGGAATGCATTATTAAGTGATAAAACCACATACAACATTGACTTATGATTTTATAAAAATCTATTACATTTAGCTGCAACTTAGGAAAATGTCATTTGCAAGGTGACTCTCAGCTCAATATAAACTTTAAAACTGAAATTCCCAATCAGGAAAAGAAAAGTTGATGAGATCCAGATTGAAAAAAAAAAAAAAGATTAAGGCATCCGGTTAAGACAGCTTAACTTTTAAAGAATACAAATGTCTTTACAAATGTAAATCTAAATAACATAGTGAAAATATTTTCTATATTTCGCAATAATATTTTGTAAATACTAAGGTTTTTCTTTAATATAATCACAAAGTCAGAAATAACCCCAGTCCTGAGCCCCTCTTTACCCTGGTTCAGATCTCAGCTGTTTATAATATCTAAACCAAGATTCAATATACTTTTAATGACATTTCTCCAAGCCTCTTAGCCCTCACACTCTACTTTCCTCCAAGAGTCAAAGTCAAATGGGCAGAAGAAAGAGGTTATTTCCCCCACAAACATAAAAAATAAACAAACTGACTATTGGTTTTCAGAGTTAAGTGTTACCAATACCTCTCAGAGACCAAAAACAAAAGAAACAGAAACTCTCCCTATTGTTAACTCCCTGAAAAATCAGCCAGTTGATACCCTTTACAACTCTCAGATAACAAGCCACAATCAAAGCAAACATACCAAAAAATGTTTCAGCACAGAGAGGAGAAGAAACCACAGCCCACTTAGAAGAGCTGGACTTGCTGTAAAGAAGGTACAGAGGAGTCTGCAAGGTAGCTGGGTGTGCATACTAAGGACCGAACAGAAATAGAGACGTGCTGTGTGGTGGCGGAGAAGACTATCTGGGGCATGGATGATGGGTGTCAAGAGTCACGAATCGTGATTATGACCTTGTTACTTTTCCTTGGAGTTCTTTTAACGTAGGACTCATGTTTAGAATGATCTTTTACTTCTACCAGAATAGATTTTTTTTTTCATCTACTATGGTTTATTCTTTGGCTCAAAAAAAAAAAAAATCCGTGAAAGTTACCCATTGAGGAAATCACCATTTGGGATATTTAGTTTATTATTGGTGTAGAAGTGTAAAAGCCTCACTAGTCCAAGAAAAGATGGTTCATTTTTCACTCCCACCCCAATTCTATCTCCTACTCTGGGGAATAAACAGTGAAATAACTTATAACAGTCTTTCTCCCAATTCATTGATTGTAATCATTGCTAGATAGCTGATGTCTAAGAAATAAAGCATTTCAGATTAGTCAAGAGCTGAAATTTTGGTTCTCAAAATTGCCATAAGACTCTATAACCTCCTGAGTTTTTAAATGTCTTCCACTACACATGTGTCTTGCATTTAGAATTCCTTTGTTTTATATGTTCTAACTCCTTTGGCTTACGTTTAAATACTTGTAACAAAAAACAAAAAACAAAAAAGAAGACTTAGTAGCAAGTGCTGAATACTGTTCTTTGGCAAGAATTTAGATCTTTAGCTAACCATTAAAAGTAAGGGGAAAAATAATAGCAAATAGAACCTAAAGCAAAATCATAGCAAAGAGTGACCAACGAATTAGGAGGAGAGTTTGTAGCAAATACCGGTCATAGAAAGCACTAAAATTTCTTAGCTAATGCCAATCATTAAAGTTAATGGAAAATTCAGAGCTACTGCTAATAATTGAAGTCAATAGAGAATTGATAGCACATGCTGATCAGCGATGCTAATGGAAAAATTCTCCACCAAACTGCGCATTTTCAGATGTCGTCTCAGAATAGCAAAAAGCTGTAAGTGTGAGTTTTGACTCTTATGTTGACATTTGCCATTTCTTTGTATTCATCAAGTTTATGTGATGTGAAATAGGCGCAGCCTATTGTGGCAGCAGGGGTTTAATTATGACTCCAAATGTATTTGCAAAAGTGTATTCCTTTTGACTTTGGTGCCCCCCAAATGGAAGTAATCACCTGCTAATTGTGCACAGGAGCCCCGAGAGCTATCTGGCATGATAATCTGGTCTGCAAATTTGGGATTGTGAAAGGCTCCTTTTCTCCTTAGCAAGTATCAAACGCCACTGGTTCTCTCAGTGCATAGAGAAATCAACAATCCCACAGATAATATGCAGTATGAAAATGTAGCCTCTAACTAAACAAACTTTTTTGCACACCATCATAGTCCTACATTTATTCCTGTCATTTCCAATTTGCTGGATAGATTATTGTACTGGCTAAGCTATCCTGTGAGCATGGTGCCCATCCATAATAGCATTTAGACTACAGGAATAGTGTGGGCAAACATGGGACCAGAACCGATGGCATGTCATTAGGTATTGTTTGCCAGCACCTTTTATTACAATTGCGCAGGCTCATTTTCCTGAACTATTCCTGTTTCTGCACATTGCCTCTCCCATCCTAATCCTTATTATGCTAGCCTCCATCCTACTTGTGTACTCAAAACTGATTTGTCCTTCAATGCCCTGCCTGAATCCCACCTCTACTATGAGACATTTTCTGATGATCCCCTGATTTCACTTATTTGCGTAAGCAAGCGCTCATTGTCTGTATTGCAGATTTAATAGTCATACTGTCCTGTATTATTTGACATATATTGTTGTTTAAATCTCAGTCCAACCAGTATCTCACAAGACAATAAACTCCTTTTAACAAAAGGAGTCTGATATTTTTTTGTCTTACCCACAGTGCATAAATCTCAACGACTTCTACAGAAGGAGACAGCACTGAAAAAAGAAAAGTGAGACGACCATTGAAACTAGAGTTAGATATCTAGGTTTTAAGTATTAATTAGCTCTGCCATTTAAAAATCCTGGGAGAGGCTCCAAATTACCTGAGACCCATGAGTATCAGTAGATAGATAGATCAGTATATAGATAGATTGCAAATATATCTCATTCTTGGAATAAGTTCTTAATATATGTTTGACTATAGTTTTTATCAATAATATGTCATTTTTGATGAACAGTTTTCAACTACAGTTTTTAGCTTCTGAGGGAAGACAGAATAGAAAGTCTCTCTGATATGTAAACTTGAAAAATAATAGAATACAATGTAATGAATAATGGGAAAACGAAGTGAGAGATGGCAGCAAATTGAGCCAATGACTCTCATGGAGACACGGTCTGCAGATCTGGAACCTGATGTAGCACACAGTTCAGCAAGACCAGCATTTTATATTTGTGACCAAAAAGGCTAGTTTAAATATAAATCATTTTTGAGTGTCAGTAAGTTGTATCTCATTAATTGCTCTAAGAAAAACTGTATTTTTCCTTAAGAAACTTCAATCCAAAGAACAGTCCTATAGGATAAATATTTCTGATCTATAACATGTGAAATAGTTCAGATACTAAACTGAGTAAATCTTGACCTCACACTGTATTTTATTTTGACTAAAATACAAATAAACATAGCTATAAAAACTTCAATTTATACACCACCCTGAAATTATAAAGTATAGATTATTTATCTATTGAATGAGAATAGTCATAAAAACACAGGAAGTAAAACAAAATATTAGCCTCATTTGAATAGGATACAGATCATCATTTACTTACATTTTAATAAATAATATGATCAAGAAAGGAAGAAAATGAAGGAAAAACCAAATAAGGAATTTTTTGATATGGAGAATGGTAAAAACAGAGATACATAATGGTAGACACAAACTCAACTTCTTTCTGAGATCGGACAAGGTTATGTAAAATGATTGAAATGATAATTTATAGTGAATGGACTAGATGTGGAAAATGGAAGGAAGAATATCTATGAAGAAATGAATTCAAACTTTTGAAATACCACATGTACCATGCAAAAACTTCCATTACAAAATACCCATAAATCCTAGATAGCCTGTTAGAAACTTAAAAAGAAGAATCACGGCTGGAAAGTTCAAAAGAAAGAAAGGAAAATCTCCAAGAACCAAAAATAAGAGGGAACAGCAAACTAGAGCTGACGCTGGCTGTCTTTGGAAGGTATCCTGAACATGGTGACCCACAGGCTTGAGTTTTATTTTCAGAAAAGGACAGGCAATAGGACCTTGGACCTGCAAAAGTCAATATTCTGACAAAGGCCCCTCACACTAAACCTTCAGGTTTAAAGCTCTACATACCTAATAAAATGTTAAATTGGAAAAAAAAAATAATCAGCACAGGGAGATAATAGGAATTCTCTTTGTTTCAACCTGGGCTTAGAGTGCGACAAAATATTGCCCTGAGAATATAACATTGGAACTGTACCTCTCATAACATCCGGTTAAATTTTATATTACCTGCATGTCTCCAAACTCCTAAGCTTAAGAGTTTACATAAAAAGTGTACCAGGGCCCTACTGAACCCTGTGGCCCATAGCAGAAGCAATACTTTTTGGAGGAATGTATCTTTATATCACAAATACTCCATTGCATATATACTCATAATCGGAAATTACAGAACACCTGAGGATCAAACAGCAGACATATCCCAAAGCAGAGTCAGACTCCCAAGAACTTAATAGAACTATTGGGAAAATGCTACCAAAAATGAGTTTAAAATAAATATAGTCTTAAAAATATTCAAAACCATAAGACACTATCAGTAAAGAATAGACATTTTAAATAACCAACTAGAATTTATAGAAAGAACACAAGCAGCCATAGGAATTAAAAAATTAAATGTATATGTGAAAAATAGATTGGACACAAGTGAGAAAACACTGTAAACTAAAAAATATTTCTGAGCAAATCAGTCAGAACGCAGCACAGAGAGATAAAGAGAGAAAAAATGTCAAGGAGAAATTGAGACATGAATGCAGAATAAGTCCAGTCCATGCAAAAATGCACTTCCTAAAGGAGAGAATATAATGGAAAAGAGGTATCAGCATTATCCCTATACAGAGATGACAGAAATTTTTCCCCAATTAAAAATGTGATTCCTCCGATTTGTGAAGCTTAAGTTCCCAGGAAGAGAAATGAAGGGAGATCAGCTCGGTGCTTTGTGACCACCTAGAGTGGTAGGATAGGCAGGGTGAGGGGGAGACGCAAGAGGGAGGAGATATGGAGATATATGTATATGTATAGCTGATTCAGTTTGTTATAGAGCAAAAACTGACACACCATTGTAAAGTGATTATACGCCACTAAAGATGTTAAAAAAAAAAAACCACATCATAATGAAAACACAGAATACCCAGTTCAAAGAGAAGATGTGCAGAATAGACAGAGCTTAACACTAATAGATCCTTGATTAAAGAAGTAAAGAGATTCTTTTCATATTCTTTTCCATTATGGTTTGTCACAGGATATTGGATATAGTTCCCTGTGCTATACAGTAGGACCTTGTTGTTTATCCATCCTATATATGTTTGCATCTGCTAATCACAAACTCCCAGACCTTCCCTCCCCCCCATATATATGTATAACTGAGTCACTTTGCTGTACAACAGAAGTTAAACACAACATTATAAGTCAATTACACTTCAATAAAATTTAAAATAAAAGAAGTAAGGGATGAAATTCTGGAAGAAGAAAAGCTCTGGCAAGGAGTTAGAGTTTTATGCTGAGTGTAACTGGAAACCAATTGTATGGTTTTGAAGGGAGTGATGCAATTTAATTTATATTTTAAAAATATTGCTCTGAATGTTGTATGGTGTAATAGATTGTAAGGGCATGTCATTTCTTAAGGGCGTATCAATGCTGGTGGGATGGTAGCAGTGGGAGGAGTTCTCAGATATGGAACCCAGTTTGACAGTAGGCCATCAGTCTTGCCGAAGGACAGAAAGTGAGAGCTGAGGGAAAGGGTAGAGTCAAGGATGACTGTTAGGTTTCTGGCATGAGCAACTGAGTGTATTGCGCTGCCTTTGTGAAGCTGGAGAACACTGAGAAAGGGAGATACGGGGTGGGCGTGGGGGGGGAATCAAGACTTTTTGGCCCTTATTGAGTACTTTTATAGGCTGGGAAGAGTTATTAGCACTTGGAGATAGATTAACTCATTTAACCTTGACTACAATCCTGGGGGAAGGCACTGGTATTATCCTCCTTCTAGAGATGAGGAAACTGAGGTATAGAGAAGTTAACTCCCCGCTGAAGGTCACACAGCTGTTTGACTTAAAAATCCATACTCTCAAGCAGTATTCTCTCTTGCCTCTTTGGATGTGTCATCCGACTTGAGATGTGGATTCATGATGTGAAGCTCAGAGAAAGAGGAGATTTTCCTGAAAAATGTCATGGTAAAGGAGTATAAAAAGTGGGCTAGGACAGTGATTCCCAATGTTTTGCATATTCTTGGTCCATTGTCAAATTCTAAAATATTGGCAGAAAATTTGATGGGACTAAGAGATCAAAGCAAACAATCATCCTATTGCAGAGCTGTGTCTCATAGTGCTAAGAAAGTATCCAAAACCAAAGAACTTTCCTCTGATCTTTCCCCAGCCCTGTGCACAACATAAGCAGAACTCTTTACTGCCCTGCAAGGTTCCAAGTCTCTGTGAATGAGGCAGGAGGGAGGTGAAACAGATGTCAGACACTTCCCAACAAGTTCATAAGAATATAAGCTGCATGAGGTCAGGGAATTTTTTCTGTACTGTTGCTACTGTATGCTCAATACCTAGAGTGGGATCTCACATATGCTAGGCACTTCATACTTATTGGTTGTGCAAATGATTGAAAGCTGTATCCTGCTCTAACCTCAAATGCCTAACCACTCTCAAAATCCTTACAGACATTGTTATTCAAAACAAACATGCAAACAAAAAAATTCAGTAACACAAGATGCAAGTTATATACATGATCAATATTCACAAACCTGTGAAGATTTGGGGGAATTCATGAGTAGCAATGGGCTAGGTGAATATTATCAAAGTAGGAGATTGTCCTTACCACCCTAAAAACCTGTAAAATGTAGGTTTTGAGGCAATGATCAATCTGTGCTCAAGAAGGCTTCAGAAGAAGTGCTGTTCTTGATTTAGAGCCAATTTTCAACTTAAAAAGAAAGATGTGGATGGATAGAAGGAATAGGCTTGGAAGATAGGGGATTTGGTTTTAATGAACTGATAATTTCAGAAAAGTCAGTGGAAATAGTCGCTGGAAGGAGGTCAGGAGTGAGAGGAGGAAAATTAGGGCATTAAGCAGCTGTAGCAGAGATTTGATCAGTACAGTGGGTTTGCGTCTAGAGAAGTAGCCAAAAATGATAGACTTAAGGAGCGTAGCTGTGATAACTTTCCTTGAAACTGGTAGATTGAAGAAGCAAAATTGTACCTGGATCCTGATGACGTCAACCCCCAGGTTAATTGCTCAGCACTCAAAAAAAGGGTGTGTTCCTGAGCTCTCCTGGCATCTTTGAAAGGCAATTCTCCCAACCCATGGTTTTTTCCATGGGTCTTTTTTCCATGGTGTTTTCCATGGGTCTTCCACGGGTACACTATGAGTCTCATATTCGCTGATCTTTGAACTGGGGAAACTATTTGGATTCCAAAATTCCCTACTCTAAAGCTAACAAAATGTCCAGAGTTTGCTAAGAGGCCTAATGTTCTAAGTACTCTCTAACTTGAAATGTTTCTTAGATCTGGGATAAAATGCACAGTGGAAAGAGTTCTACACAGATGGTTGGAGATAAGATTTGCAGGATCCCATATGCCTGCTACTTGGTAGAGTTATAGCAGTAATTGGTGATGGCAAGTCCAGAGGCTTTGAGTCTTATAACTGGGAAGCCCTGAAGTGATTTTGAAAGAATTTTCCTTCAGTGGCTGAGGGCAGGATTGTGGGGGGCTTGGATTGCTTCCCTTAAGAGGAGTCATATTGATTCAAGATGGCTAAGAAGCTGAGGCCATGGTCTTCAACCCGCCCTACTAGAGTATAACTTTTAAAGAGTAAAAATGGGGCTTCCCTGGTGGCGTAGTGGTTGCGCGTCCGCCTGCCAATGCAGGGGAACCGGGTTCGCGCCCCGGTCTGGGAGGATCCCACATGCCGCGGAGCGGCTGGGCCCGTGAGCCACGGCCGCTGAGCCTGCGCGTCCGGAGCCTGTGCTCCGCAACGGGAGAAAAAAAAAAAAAAAAATAAAGAGTAAAAAATACACAATACTATATTATCACATATCATTATCATAACCATTGTACTTTTTCTTTTCTAATGCTGAAATAATTGGCTCTTCTCCATAGCCATTTCTTAATCCTTTAGAGAGATCAGTATTGCACCATATTTGTAAGAAAAAAAGTCGGGGCTTCCCTGGTGGCGCAGTGGTTGGGAGTCCGCCTGCCGATGCAGGGGACACGGGTTCGCGCCCCGGTCTGGGAAGATCCCACATGCCGCGGAGCAGCTGGGCCCGTGACCCATGGCCGCTGAGCCTGCGCGTGCCCCGCAACGGGAGAGGCCACAACAGTGAGAGGCCCGCGTACCGCAAAAAAAAAAAAAAAAAAAAAAAAAAAAAAGTCAACACTTGAGCTCTCTATACAGTTGGTATGTGGATTTCCATCTTCCTGGTGTGTTGGTGATTGCGTGTGTGTGTGTGTTTGAGGAGGAGTGTGTGTGGATGTGGGTATATTTTCATAATGGTCTCAGTTCATATTTTTACATCCTTTTAAGATTTTAGAGAAAGTAAAGCACAAGATAAAAATAATGTTTAAATGACATTTTAACTAAATTTTTTCTCAGTTCACAAATGCTGAGACATTGTTAGGAAAGGATCACATTCAACATTTCTAAAGAAATGAACCCAGCTTTGCTATCACTACTTTTCACACTGGTTCCACGTGGGTGGTCTTTTATTTCATAGGGCATATTAATCTCCTGTTATACGTGACAGCCACTACTGTGTGTCATCCCAGTACAGGACAATAAAGTGACTCCAGAGTTTCCTTCTAAACTTAGTGAACAGACTTCTCTTACTGTGACAAATGTTTATGGATTCTTCTAATTACACGTCTGGTTTAAAACTAAGATACCAAGAGAATACAATTCTCTTTTGTAAAGTTCCCAAGGTTTTGCTATAATAATCAATTACCATAATGAGTTTTTTTAAAGCTTCCATTCATCATTTTCTTAAAATATATAAACTACTAGGATAAAGATAAATAGCCATAGCCAGTTTACCCTGAAGCACTCTACCAAAGGTTTCCTTTAAATCAAAATCAACTGGAAAACATGTTGGGTTTTATTTCAAAGTCAATCCTGCTTCGGTAAAAAAAAGAATTATGTAAAACAAAAAAGGAGTAAAAGAAAATCCATGACAAGTTAGCTTCATAAGAGGACACTAGGCAATGCATCATTACCACAATCATCCCTGTAGTTCAAACGTGTTTGTTAAATGGTTCCTCTAGCCAGCTCTTGTACTGTTGAAACTAGAAACTAATTCTCTACATGGGCCTCTCCTCACCTATTAACCTATTATCTCCTTCTGTTCTTAGAAAAGCAGTACCCAAACTGGGAGTCATTTGACATGTCTTTATCTAAGCCAGAGTTTCTCAACCTTGGTACTATTGCTATTCTCGGAGGTACAATTGTTCTTTGTTTTGTGGGAAGCTATTTTGTGCAGTATAAGATGTTTAGCAACATCTCTGGCCGCCATCCTCCAGATACCAGTAGGAGACACCTCCCTCCCCTGAACTGTGACAACCAAAACTCTCTCCAGACATTGACAAGTGCCACTGGGGGAGCAAAGACCCCCCCCCCATTTGAGAACAACTGCTCTAGTCTTTCCGTAAGCATTCATTGTGAGAGAGTTCGATAGAATATTCTGGTAGCATAAAAATGTTATAAAATTGAGAAAACTAGGGCAAAGAAGAGAAAGATGATTAAGCTCGTTGGAGTTTACAAGAAATGAAATTGGGTAAGATTTGGGTGATGATGGAGGAAATAACCAAGAAGGCATGAAAGGTTTCCTGTGTCATTTAGCCACAGTTGTCCCTTTTTAAATTACTGTTCCTTAAATTGGACTTTCTATAAGATACAGTCTTCAAACTCTCTGTTCTTTCCCCATCTACGCTCTCCCTTGGTTTTCTTGCATTTCAGTTCTTTCTCATCACCTCTAGGAAGATGTTTCAGCCTTCGTGTCTCTTCCTAACTTAAGATCTGAATTCAGAATAGCAATTTACACTTGCACCCTCTATATCCTCTGTGAGACTGCAGTTTCTGCTCAAGTTGCTATTCTTCCAGGTTTGGGGCTCTCAAACTTGTGTTCATAGCCATAGAAACAGAAGGATTTTTAAGCAAAGTTTTCAAGAAAAACTGTATTGCTTACCCCTGGCCTTAGAGCTTGTTTTCCTGTTGTTCTATCCTACATCCTACCCAATAAGACGGAATAGGTAGTACACAAAGATTTGAGATAAAAAGCTTGTGCATTCAGTCCTAGCTCTGCCATGTTGTAGCAGCACTACATGGGGCAAATCACATTTCTGAGTTTGAATTTACTGCTCTGTAAAATGAAGCTTCCTCAGAAGGGCCTTATGCAGCTCAAGTAAGATACTATGTGTAGGGCGAGGGGGCAGGAATCTTCCAATAAAATGTCTGACATTTAAGAAAAAGTTAATCAAATGTATTGTTTTCCTTTCCATTGTTGCCCCTGCTGCTACCCTGCATAAGGTTCCTGATTATATCACTCTGGTCTATACTTTCTTCCCAACTTGTCTTCCACCCATCAATCCTGTGCCACTTCTCACAATCTCCTACTAACAGTATATGGCATGTTTCTCACACTCTTCTATAGCACTGGCACGCAGAGCTTTCCTCCTTTTCTCTCCTCTGCTCTTGCCGTTACTCTCCCTACCTTTAAGCTTGTTCTTGCTTTTATTACTTATTGTTTTAATGTGCATTCCTTTAGTTACTAGATATATTAATCATGTATTAATATCTTCATTAGCCATTTGTATTTATTCATTTGTGAATTGTCAATGATCTATAATCATTTTTTCTATTTTTTGTTTTGTTTTGTTTTGTTTTGTGTGTGTTACGCGGGCCTCTCACTGTTGTGGTCTCTCCCATCGCGGAGCACAGGCTCCGGACGCACAGGCTCAGCGGCCGTGGCTCACGGGCCCAGCCGCTCCGCGGCATGTGGGATCTTCCCAGACCGGGGCACGGACCTGTGTCCCCTGCATCGGCAGGCGGACTCTCAACCACTGCACCACCAGGGAAGCCCCATTTTTTCTATTTCTGTATTCTTATTTTTCTCATTGGCTTATAAAAATTCTTGATAAATTAAAAATATTAATCCTTGTCTATACACGTTGAAAACATTTTTTTTCAGTTTGTGAATGGTTTCCAAATAAATGGGGAAAGTAACAAAATGAAAGATAGATAAACTTTACCATATTAAAGTTTTTTAAATTACCCTATTTTACCAGTATTAAAAAGATAAATTTCCTCATATTAAAAATATGTATATATTGGATACATGGAAGAAGTGAAAAGAACTATAACATATATTAAATGATAATTCATAGCAATAAGATTGTTGATTTTTATATTTCTTTTCATACATTTTAATTGCTCCAAAATTTCAATTAATTTGTAATGCCTTTGTGATCAGAACAAACTAAACAAATATGATTTTAATTGTTTTGTAAAGACAAGTAAGCAAAATTACCTGCAGCTGGAGTTTTTCTTCATTGAAATTCAGCAAGTTCTCTATACACTGGATACACTTAATAACTATTTCACGATAGTGATGGTAATTTTAAAGTGATCTCTTTACAGTATTATTTTTAATATTTGGGGGCCCTCAATTTATAGGATGAAAAAACACTCTGACTACATGTGTCCTCAGCAAGAGTTTGATTCAAAAAATACTAGGCTGAGAACTAGAAGAATTAGTTTGAATTCTGCCTTCATCATGTATTAAAAGCATTTCCTTAGACAAGCCACCAAGATTCTATAGTTCAGTCTTCCCTGAGTAATTAAAGTATCTCCATCTCTTCCTTACCTTTTGGATACGATGGACTCAAGAGAAAAAGGAGAAAGGATTAGAAAGTACTGCAGGTAGTCTTACCTATTTTATATTAATGTTTATTTGCCTGCAAAACTTTTGTTCTCAAATGAAGGGTGAGATATAATGTCAAATCATCATACATAAGATGATACTCCCTTAAAATATTTTATGTGATTACTAACGTGAACAACTGTTATCCCTATACTATCATTATTTATTGACTTCTTGACTCTGAAAATTTCTCATTCATTTTTCCTCTCCCACACATTTCCAAAGAAATATTTTAGACATCCCTATGTAGAAGCTGGAGTTTCAAACAATAACATCTGAGTTGTTCCTAAAAATAAATATGTACCGGGCTTCCCTGGTGGGGCAGTGGTTGAGAGTCCGCCTGCCGATGCAGGGGACACGGGTTTGTGCCCCGGTCTGGGAGGATCCCGCATGCCGCGGAGCGGCTGGGCCCGTGAGCCATGGCCGCTGAGCCTGCGCGTCCGGAGCCTGTGCTCCGCAACGGGAGAGGCCACAACAGTGAGAGGCCCGCGTACCGCAAAAAAATAAAAAATAAAAAATAAATAAATATGTACCATCCCAACTGACCTTTAAACTGAAGACATCACCTGTATATCTGAAGGAAAGTAAGAGTCATCTTAAAAGATGGGTATCAACTACCAGAACTACAGTCAACCCCCTCTAACTAGTATCTTTAGCATATCATAGACCTTACAAGACATAATTTTTAGATAAATGATACTTGATTTGGTACTTATTTATGGGGGGAAAATGACTGAGATGCCTCAAAATAAAATATATCCTATGACTGACTTATACAAAACATTGAGTTTATGGAAAAAGCAGTAGTCCAGAGAACTAACTTCTTTATTTATGTCAAGGATTTTTAAAATGCTACATTTAATTTTAATATCATGATGAGCAGTATTCCCCCTGCCTATAAGCCTCATTACACTACACCATGTATGGTATTTGCCTTATTTAACAATTTTTATCAATCATTTAAAAATGGGCGATGCACTCAAAAAGAAAAAAGAGTGAAGACGTGCAATGTACGGCTTCTTAGATCTACAAAAATTTGCACTTAATTGTCAAGAATAATGAAAAATAAAAACAAAAAGTTTTTTTTTTTTTTTCTGGTAAATCCTGGGCCCATGATTTGATTCATTCAAAAACCAAAGACAATGACTGTTAATTGCATAAGTAGCTGTAATTCCTATTCACCACAAAAATTTTTCTCTGCTTTTCTTCTTAATAATTGTTTACCTTTTATCTACCTAATTGGATTCATCAAATATATCACCTTCCTGTCACTTTTAGATTCTCCCTTATAATTGCTGCAAGTATTTTATGCTCCCCATTTTTCCATGGTGTGGAGCAGTGTTAACCAAGGATCCCTTTCTAAAGTTTTCTTAAAACGTAAATGTGCAAAGCATGTAAACAAACACGGCAATGATATGGAAAGTTCCACCACCCCAAATAATTTCTGGAACAATTAAGGAGAAAAGGAAAAAATTGTGAATCAAAACATTTTGCTAAAATGGAATTCTTCATTTTTCAAAGTATTACTTGTTTCTTTTATTTCACTGTCATATTTTAATTCTTCTCTTTCAGGTGTTCATGTTTGAATTTTATTGATATTTACCTCACCCTTGTCCTTATTCATATTATTCATAGCATCTTCTGTTTTAAATTTTTGCTTTATAAATTTTTACTTGTACTTTTATATTATATATTGTTTCAAAATTATTTTTAAAACACTGACCTCATATTAGATGTTATCAGGTGAATAAAACCCCTGGCCCTGTCTCTTATTTTGGTCAAATCTTTTAACTTCTTTGGGTCTTAGCACTGCTGCCGTAAAATAAGAATATCTTGGGCTAAGTATAAAAATAAGAATTGCCTATGAAAATGAGAATCTATTTTGTTAAACAGATAGTTATTACCTCTCTTTTCAGTAGAAAATTTGATTTTGTGATTAATGGAATATTCAAACAATATCTGTTTTTCTTTTTAATTCATGTATAACATCTCCCTCCACTAGAATATAAGCTAGTTAAAAGAACAGAGCTTTGTTTCACTCAGTTAAACTCACAGCCTTAGAGAAGTGTTTACAGTATAAGGTAGAAGCACAGAAAGAATATACATAATTAAATAACAAACATTATTCACATTTCTAAAATATCTTAGCAGCTCTCACCAGTTGAAAGAACTTTTCTTGTTTTCATTAAAATATATTAAGAATTGCTTCACTTATATTTAGGAATTCAGGAAAAAAGAATCCCACCATAAGTCAACTTTCTCAGAGATTCTTAAAAGGATAGCGTTTATTTTTTAAAGAATAATTATTCAAATTCATGGATCTTATTCTCCCACACTGAAGAGCTATTGGAAAATAAAATAATTTACATGGGTAAGTCATAAAAAGCCATATTAGAGTCCTCTGGGATAATTTTTCAAATTGGTGTATAGTGTTTTAACCATATAATTCTCATTGACCATAATGGGATACTCTTTCAAAACATACCTCCAAGTGTTCTGTCACTGACACTTGTAAGTAAGAAAATGGTACATTTTCTTTCCAGACATATAAACATTATCACACTTATATTAGCATAATTATGAATTTTTTGTACCATTCAAGCTGAGTTTTCATTATGCTATCACTAGCTTCTTGATAGCATAAAGATCTGATTTTCAATGGATGTTGTTAGGACATTTTTTTTTTAACCATATTTGAATGTGACAAGACAGTATTGTTCTGGTAGGAAAAATTTTATTTTTATATGTACATTTGCATTAGAAATCTTCCACTAAGATATTTATGTCCTTCTGAATACAGCCTTCTAATGTAAAACTCCAGTTTGGGAAAAATATGGCAGTGTGATGACTTTTTGTTACAAAACAAATA
Source organism: Physeter macrocephalus (assembly GCF_002837175.3). Classification (NCBI taxonomy): domain Eukaryota; kingdom Metazoa; phylum Chordata; class Mammalia; order Artiodactyla; family Physeteridae; genus Physeter; species Physeter macrocephalus. Next base: position 35,191,551 of record NC_041218.1, read on the forward strand.
TAGTCTCAGCACCTCGATGGCCTACTGTAAATATACGATTTTTAATAAAACGAGTAAACATTTAAACATTTCTTTGCCAAAATATATTAGTTACGAGCTGCAATATGCCTGTAGTCTTCAATTTCTTCTAACTATAAGGTGCCCACTGTGCCAGATTATATAATGACTTCACAGTATGGGCAGATGTTCACCAGAAACCATAAGGTGGTTTCTAATAAAGTCAGCTATTACATAATACAAAAAGCTATTACATAGTAATTCATTTCAACAGTTCCAAAATAGAAAATAATTGCAAAAAAATTGAATAGGCTAAATACATTAGTCTCTTTGAAATTTTTCTTTTTGCTAGAGGTTAAGCAACACTCACAAAGCATTTTATTATCATAGGATCTTAGCAGTAGAAAGATTATCAATGACTTCATAGTCCAACTTTTCCTTTTCCTCCATTTGCAGATGAGCGAATCCAAAGAGAATGATTACATTTTCCCTAATTAAAACAAGTCTATTAATCTGTGAATCTAAAACCATCATTTTTACTTTTTAAATCTATTTTTAAAGGTAATTTGTACACAAAGTTTACAGTTTGTGGGTAAGTGTAGACCTCACCCACTGCCCCCAACCCCCCCAAGTGTTTTTAAAATGATTAAGTAATAGTCTCTCTGAGTTTTATATTCATAGAGACTGTTCATTTGTTTTTGAGCAAGCGTTATAAAAGATTTCTGCGTAGTGGAAAGTCTATTTACAGAGACAATATTTAAGACACCCGTGTCATAGTCACAGCTCAGGCAGAGACACAGGAAACTGCCTTTGCAGTCAGCTCTGAGCACGATAAGACAGATGCCCTTCTATTATTAGAAATCTATTGGGGGCATTTTATCCGCTTGGGTCTTTTTTTTTTTTTAAACATCTTTATTGGAGTATAATTGCTTTACAATGGTGTGTTAGTTTCTGCTTTATAACAAAGTGACTCAGCTACACATATGCATATATCCCCATATCTCCTCCCTCTTGATCCACTTGGGTCTTAATAGTTCGCTCAGAGAACTGCTAGCTAGAATCTGGAACTTCTGTGGCTAAGAGGCAGTAGAACACAATAAAGCATATCAACAACTCTCTGCGGTGACTGAGGGAAACAAATATGTGTGTATGTGGGAGGGCGGGGGTTAAGACAAAGGGTTTAAACAGACTGAGAGGCGATGGAGGGACGTGGGTGGTGGGGAGAGAAGGGCACAGAAGAGGCTTGTCTATCACTGCAAGAGGCAGTCACTAGAGGGACCCCAAGAGTCCAAATAAAAGTTGAAGGGATGAGTGAAGTAGAATAGTGAACACATTTCTGAAACTTCCCTCCCACCCCCAACACACACACACAGAAAGACTCTGTGTGGGTTGGAATAGATCACTTGAACATGAATTAAGGTCATTCTTGTATGTTCTTTTTATATTTTGTGTGAATGCTTGACTGGCTAATGGATGGACTGTTTCATTTTGGACCATACCATCACTTCTTTCCATGATGAACAGAACTGGAGTTAGGTGCTTGAGGAAAGAACATCATAAGTTATAAGGAAGAGGACCAGTGGAACACAGTTTGTCCAAGAGGAAATGGAGATCTAGAATGGACTTATTTTAAAGAAATTCTTTTAACTATATTTGGTGAAGTGTTTTATCCACTTTGGTATTGAAAACTCATAATAGCATCCCACCCTAAATAATTTAACTTGTTTTATATGCTTATAGTAATTGTATAATGGGTGGTGTGTAGTTATTTCTTGGTGTAGTTCAATAAATCATTTATAAGGGATATTTTTATTATTTTCATGAAGTGTATGAGGGCCTATATTATATAGTATATCTTATATATAATACATGTATATATTATCTACAACTGTCCTATATTATTATAGAAATCCCCTCAACTCATAGAATGGGATGAAGCAAATAGCAACTTTGTGTAATAAAAATTTATCAATGGTTATCTTTTTCTAAAAGTGATACTTATTATATAAGCAGACTAAATGTATCATTAATGTTGACCAATTTAGAGCAATTATCTGTCTGGACAAATTAACTCAGCATTAAAGTGTTAATCTATAAAGCCTCAGGAGAATAAAAATACTACCAGGTAGAGTCAACTGTTAGAAGTTCCCTAACACACTTCCCTTTCTCTCCCGGTATTCTATTTCTTGGGTTGTTCCAAGGAGAGATGCGTAATAGTTAATGGCATGGGTTATAGAGTATATTCATGGGTTAAAATCCTGCTTCCACTCCTCATTAGTTGTGTGGCTGAGCAAGTTCCTTAACCTCTCCAGGCCTAGTGAAATAAGGGTAATAATTGTAGTTACCTCCTCCACGTAGGCTGCTTACTCCGGTGGGCAGCACGTAGTAAATGCTCCTTAAGGGTCATTATTATTGTTATCATACTACTGTTATGACTACTTTGACCCATGTGTGAATATTTGATATAGTGTTCCCCCATCCCTCCTTATTTACATCCTTAGATTCTCAACCTTGAATTGCTTTGGTGACCTAATTTAGTTCTTACATTCCTGACCGTGCTTCTTTTTATCTTTCGCTTTGTAAGAAAATGATATTTATTGGGCCAAACTCAGACTGACTACCCAACCTTGACTTCTGATATTTGATGATTTACTTTGGTACTCCTGATCCTATATTATACTCTGACTTTGATTAATTCTGCTATATTAAACAGACAGAAGAGTTCCAAGTGCTGTTGGGTCATACCACTGGCTGGATACAAATATGTTTTATTACATTTTTCATAATTTGTATAATAATAGCAACAATACTCTATTCTGCCACAGGCCTGGAAGGGAATCTCCAGATACAAGGTCTCAATGGAGACATTTTTGACACGGCTGTGCCATCAGCTATGATTAGCTCAACCTGAAGGATAATCCCCAAATAGGTCATCAGTTGTCACTAGATTCCTTCATCAGAGATTATATCCTCAACCCAGCATGCCACCTAGCAAATGCTTAACTTGGAAGCAGAAGACAAAAAGAATGCAATGGCAGAAGACAAAAAAAATGAATGTAGTGAGCCCATGCAAATCCATCACTGCTATTGGGAAAGATTTCTCAAAATGATTTCCACAACAATAGCATCTATTCATCTCTGTCTCGAGACCATCCTTTTGTTTGTGGTTCTAGCCACTGTTTGTATAACCTGCATATAGAGTCATTACTTTGTAAGAATTCTGCACCATGAGTATTTGGACAAGCATTCACAAGAGCTTTTATACCACCACTTTGTTTTATGAACCTCACAAACTTTCTACTCCAAAGGTGCATGTGTTCTGTGTTTAGTTATGCTTGCTTCCCAGGACGTCAAATCTCTGCAATTTCTGCTAGAATGTGTGCTCTGTGTCACAGGTTGATTCTCCAGAATTTGAGATTGAGATGGGGTACAGGGTGCTTATTAGGGATCAACACCCACAGAAGGGTTGAAGAGAAAGTAGGATTGGGCAGGGGAGAAGTTGAAGTATATCAAAGGCTACCAAAGCCTTGGTCAACCCTAGTATATATATCCCACCAAACTGGAAAGGCCTAACCTTTATATTTCTGCCTTTATCAGTCACTGGATGTGGACTACCACAGTAAAGGTAAACCTTGACCCTGATAGCTGGAGGCTGCCTAAAGACAGCATTCCTAGCATTTGGGTGACAACTGTTCTCTTAAGGATCTAGGCAGTGAATCTCCTTCCCCACCACCATGTATTTCATGTATATTGGATTTCAGACAACCGACCAATTGTAATTTGATACCTGATACCTAGAACAGGGCATTGTGCATAACATGCTGTATCCAACTGCATCTCCCTTCTCATCCCCTCTCTGTACCACTACCACCTCTCCACCCCTTCACCTCACCACCACACTTCCAGGGGAGCTAGAGAGAAGGCTCTGTGCTAATTATCTTGCAAAATTCCTTTATGCAGATGAGAAAGGATGCTGTAAAGTTCAAAGTCATATAGTTAGTACAAGGATAGAGCCTGAAACCTGTTGATCCAAGGTCTGTCTGGTCTGTAAAACCCATATATTAACCACTGAGCTATATTGCCTCCCCATGAAGTCATTCAAATACCACATCCATAAAAATCAGTATTTTAATCTGGCATGTTTATATATTGACACCACACTTTTCAAATCAGTCTCTCGAAAGACATGCTCTATTTTCTAATTTTACTTTTCACTTCCCTGGTTACTCAGCAGAGATGTCCATAGTATATTGCCACATTCATTTTTAAAATGATATCAGAAGTATATTGCTGGTTAAAAAAATTTATTTTGGATTGTAAACAATATTTTGCTGGTAAAAGATGGTATACGTTTCTTAGTACTTCAGGTAAATTTGCCCATCTTAAGCACTGTGTTGACTGTACTAAAAAGTCTGTGATCTTTCATATCAATTTCTTGGCTACATATTCCTGGAGAGCAGTCTTCAAAATATATCTTTCTGTAAATTGAAATTCTCCCAATGTAGGTCCATCGTGTAAACACTTTCTTTCATTCAGATCTTCCTTTTACTCATAGCCACCTTCAGTTTTTTTTTTAGCTGGGTGTATCACAAAGAAAAAATATAAAGCCAAGTTATGAAACACCTGTTGCCCTGTCTTTCCCCAGTCTGAACTTCTATGATAGGATCACAGATATGTTCATCTGAAGTGTACCTATGCCCCAGTGGAAATTCTAGCTACAGCTATGGAAGAACTGCTCTACATTTTCTACAAATGGCAAGCGACCCACAAGCCTGCAGTAGAAAAAGCAAGAAGGTTTTTGGCCTTTTCTCCCATTTAAGTAGTAAGATGATTTAGAGAGCAGAAGCCATAGAGGAATTTTTGTAGCAATTAAGGTCTATTTTGTTAAGGAATGATCATAATGTGCTCAACTGTAGAACTCTTTAACACATCTTTTGGCAAAGGGACACATGCACATTTATACATACAAATATGTAAAATGATCTACTTGTCAATTCCCAAGGTTAAGTACTGTTTCTCTGTACTAATGCTTCACGGTATGGGATTGGAACCATTCAGCGCTGCAAGCCAGAAGATCCTGAGACACTAGTTGCTTTCACATCCAAACAGTTATGAATTCATTAGTTACCTGTTATCTCCTGTTTCTTCATTGTTTCATGTCACTGTCATTAAGCCACTTACTAGTCAAGTTCTTTTTAGTATAAATTTAACACCTTAATCCACCCAATTTTGATTCCTACAGATGATTATTTCTCAAAATACTGTTGAGTGGCATATTCCCTTTCTACTTTTCGAGTACTCATGGGAATTTCCAGAAAATAAGACAAACACTCTTAGTACAATTACAGTAAAATCTTTAATTAATAGTACACACCACATTAAACCTATGTAATTTTTTTCCTTTGTGTTGCACGTTTGATCTGAGATTTCCTTCTGGTAGCCATGCTACATAGAACTCTCTTGGACGTGCTAACCATGTTCCTCTCTATTTCTCCCATCAGGCCTACGTTCATTACAACATTCTCTCTTTCTTCCCTTTCTTCACAGGAGGTCCTCAGTCTTGAAGGGTCACACAAGTAGTTGTCCAAGGCACAGGAATAGAGTTCTCTGCCACAGTGACCAATCCTCTTCATACTTGAGTTGTGATGTACTCTAGCTATTGATTTTTGAGAATCTATCAATTATCCAGTTGTCGGAACAGACCAAATCACTGAGCTGGATTATTAAAACCGTAGACATGTAGCCCCCACCTCCAAACATATTGAATTGGAATCTCTAGAGATAGAGTCTGGGAATCTACTTTGTAACAAAGTCTTGTAGTGACCCGTGGGCCGATGAAAATTTGAGAACCATTGAACCATTGGAGGATGTTTAACCTCTTTTCAGTCTCTGACTCAATATCAAAGAACTCTTGATAATGTAAGAACCCTGGGGACATCTGGTCAATGATGGTGCTGTCAGTAGCTCTTTTGAAGAATGTCTCTGCTCTTAACATTTAATAGTGAAGATAAGATAGAAAAAAGAAAAAAACAGGAACACAAATCCTGGCTGAAAAGCAAAGCGAACATCACCTTGGATCAGAAAAGGAAGATAAATTCAAATTGGAAAGTGTGGCTGAATGTAAATGAGTTTGGGGCTTCTGAACCAGAAGCTAGCAGTAGGGGTAGCGGCTCAGTTCCCGTGTTCCCACCCTACTGCTTAAAGCTGGGGATGCCCAGGGCTCTCAGCTCATGAAGAAGGCTAGAATCCAGGCTCTCCAAATGACGGTTTTATGCAAATTATAGGCTTAGGGAGGGAGAAAGATAAACAACCTGTCTTGTGACCAAGAACTAAGCCAAGAGAAAGAAAAAGAAAACCAAAAACTAAATCCAATCAAACCAAACAAACCAAAAAACTCCTTCACAAAATGCCCCTGAAAACCCAAATTCCAAAACAAATCAAGAAATCTCATGCAAAGGAAGACAGCCAACCCAACCAACAACGAACAAAATCAACAATTAAAACATGAGTTCACTTCAGGTAAAACATAATGTAAAGGGCCAATGTGACTGAAAAATGGAAGTAAATGCAATATGTTTATGATGCTAATGCCATGGTCCCGGAAAGGGAAATAATCTCTCCCTTTCCTCTCCCATTGCATGTATCCTCCATGTCCTCAGTGACTTCTCAGGGCTCATCTCTCTCTATAACCGTTCTATTAAATCACCTCAACAGAATTCAGAATATTATCCAAGATATGAAAAGGAGAGCATTACTTCATTTTTATAAATAGGCTGAGATGAAAATAACACCTGAAGCTAAAGCTTAATTCTAAGTTTCAAAGAAAAACATCAGAAGTTCTATTTGCTTGTTGGCTTAGTCATTAGTCTCATTTCTTTCTCTTCTCTAAGACTAAGCTTACATCTTTAATTACATTGTGATGTATAGTGCCCTAAAGTGTTTTGTCCATCATTTGTCTGCAGATGTGGAATAACAGTTTAAAACAAGGGTACCCTAAGCTTTCTCAATGCAGAGCCCACATTCTGCATATTGGGCCACCTCCTTTGGAAGTATAAAAGATACAGGAGTTTTTTGATTCCCAATGTGTCATAGTCTACTAAATAGGGTCCAAGAGCAAGTCATGTTTTAAACTGATTGCACAGGATGTGACCAGGAGAAAAACTGGCTGAGGAGCCTTAGCCATTCAGAAGGCAGCAACATGACTTATCCACCCATAAGTGATGTCTTTTCATGTGAGACATAATAACATCGTTTCAGAAAATAGTTTTCATGACCTCTTACTTGTAAGATATCCAAGAATTATCTTCTTGAAGGCATTGACAAGAAGATAGATATGGTGACCTGTTCTTGATTCTCACATTAAACATGATAAAAACAAGTGACACAGGATGGGATACATAACAAAATATTTTAGAGCTGCCTAATTTTTAATGAAGACAAATAAAATTTTTTTTAAAATTTTAGGCTCAATCAGTTTTTATCTCAATTTCAAATTCCACCACAAAATCTTCATCTCTGTGATCATTTTAAATTCAATACGTACATTGCATATAAACATATATTGCTTAGTTCTCAAGTTTGAGAAGATTGTGATTCATGATTCATCATTCCAAGTCATGTGGGAAGGGTGAAAAATATTGTAGGCAACCAAAGATGTCCAAGAGCAGATTGTAGAAAGAAATTAATAATCTTTTACTTTTTCTTCCTTTTCTTTTATTCTTTGCTTCCTTTCTTCCCCCTTTTGTTCTTTCTGTCATTTGTTATTTAAATATTCACTGAGCAATTCATTCAAACATTCAATTTTTTACTCTATACTGTGTGTGCTGATAATATAAAGATAGAAAGGGACAAATTAACCTTGGTGTTGCTTTCAAGAGGATTACACAAGCACTGTTTGAAAACAGGGGATGCAATAGATTATGCCTGGAGTAGTAAGGAAAGTCTAGTAGAGAATTTAAGGAATTACTTGAAGCCTAGAGGATTAGTACAAGTTTGCCATGCAGGGAAGTAGGGGGAGATTGTTCCATCATAAAGAGAGAGGTAGTCTGCGAATGGCACACAGGCATGAAAAGGCATGTGTTTTCAAGTAATTTCGAAGAAGTCAGGTCTATTCCTTAGTAATAATACTATAATGGTTAATTTTATGTGTCAACTTGGCTAGGCTATGAGGCTTAGTTTTTTGGTCAAACTCTAGCCTAGATGTTGTTGTGAAGATGTATAGGTGTGAATATCTTCATCCCTGATGTGGGTGGGCTTCACCCAATCAGCTGAGGTGAAGAGCAAAAACTGAGGTTCCCTGGAGAAGATGGAATGCTGGAAATTCTGCCTCAGGACACTAACATAGTAATCCTGCCTGTATTCAGCCTTACAATCTACCTTGCTGATCTGCCCTACAAATTTCAGATTTTCCAGTCTCTACAATCCCATGAGTCAGTTCCTTAAAATCTCAATCTTAATCTCTGTCTCTCTCTCTCTCTCTGTCTCTCTCTGTCTCTCTCTCTCTCTCTCTCTCTCCTTCACTCCTACTGGTCTGTTCCTCTGGAAAATGATTACTGCTACAAATACTAATACAGAATACTCTCTGTGCTATGCACATTTTTATGCCTTATTCTATTTACTCATTACAATTGTATAGGTGTGATAGAGACAGACAGAAATTGAGACTTGCCTAAGGCCAGTCAGTTAGAGATGGAGCTGTGATTTATACCTGGTTTTGTGTGACTCCAAGGCCTTCACTTTTAATTACTATACTGCTTCTTTAGAATATAAGTTGTGGGGAACTAATAAATAATATTCAAAGAGGGGTAATACACTCAGTATGAGAAAGAGCAGTCTTCCTACAAAATGGAAGAGAGATTGGAAACAAAAGAACCTTTTTAAAAATCATGAGTAAGTCTTGTTGATAAAACTGTACAAAGCCCAAATGGTCCCATCTGACATCCTTGTCATTTGACTGCCAAATGGCTTCTCTTCAGCATATCCAGTATGCTTATCTTCTCAAATCATTTGACCTGAATGTTGATTAAATCTAAATCCTCTTTCTTCTTCCTCAATTTCTTCATATTGAAAAATGATATAAAATAAAGGAGGCCATTCTTTTTTAAAAAAATTTTGAAACATTTGTTAAACAATATAAAAGAAAAATGTAAAAGCAGACACTAAGAACAATACAGTAGAAGAGAAAATGGGATATAGGAAATAAAATGAAAAGAACAAAGAAGGATTAAGAATTATTGATACATTCAGAAAAATAATTACAACCAGAGAACTAACAGATGAAATACTTAAAACAATAAAACAGGTTGAAATGGTATGAATGGACCACCAAAGTGTGATTTTAGGCAGAGCTGATAAAGATATAAAAACCACTTAAGTTAAAAGGGGATAATAAATCAGTACCAACTGTTAAAAAGGTAATAGGAAGTTTCAAGTGAAAGTAGATATAATGTCTAGAAAATCTCCCCTATGTTTTTTTTTTAACTGAAGTATAGTTGATATACAATGTTGTGTTAGTTTCAGGTGTAGAGCAAAGTAATTTAATCATTTATATATATATATATTTTTTTCTTTCTTTTTCAGATTCTTTTCCCTTGTTGGTTATCTATTTTACATATAGTATTGTGTATCTGTTAATCCCAAACTCCTAATTTATCCCTCCTCACCCCTTTCCCTTTTGGTAACCATAACTTTGTTTTCTAGGACTATGGGTCTATTTCTGTTTTATATACAAGTTCATATGTATCATTTTTTTTTTAGATTCTACATAGAAGTTATACCATATGATATTTGTCTTTCTCTGTCTGACTTACTTCACTTAGTATGATAATCTCTAGTTGTATCCATGTCACTGCAAATGGCATTATTTCATTCTTTTTCTATGGCCAAGTAATATTCCATTGTATTTTAAATATGTATATATATACCACATCTTCTTTGTCCATTCATCTGTCAGTGAACATTTAGGTTGCTTCCATGTCTTGGCTATTGTCAACAGTGCTGCAATGAACATTGGGGTTGCATGTATCTTTTTGAATTATGGTTTTCTCTGAATATATGCCCAGGAGTGGGATTGCAGGATCATATGGTAGCTCTATTTTTAGTTTTTTAAGGAACTTCCATATTTTTCTCCATAGTGGCTGTACAAATTTACATTCCCACCAGCAGTGTAGGAGGGTTCCTTTTCCTCCATACCCTTTCCAGCAATTATTTCTTGTAGACTTTTTGATGATGGCCATTCTGACTGGTGTGAGGTGATACCTCATTGTAGTTTTGATTTGCATTTCCGTAATAATTAGTGATGTTGAGCATCTTTTCATGTGTGTTTGTCCATCTGTATGTCTTCTCTGGAGAAATGTCTATTTAGATCTTTGGCCCATTTTTTGATTGGGTTGTTTGTTTTTTGATATTGAGCTGCACTAGTTGTTTGTATATTTTTGGAGATTAATGCCTTGTCTGTCAGTCGTGTCATTTGCAAATATTTTCTCCCATTCTGTAGGTTGTCTTTTCATTTTGTTTATGGTTTCTTTTGCTGTGCAAAAGCTTTGAAGTTTAATTAAGTCCCATTTGTTTATTTTTGTTTTTATCTCCATTACTCTAGGAGATGGATATAAAAAGGTACTGCTAAAAAAAAATAAAAAAATAAAAATAAAAAGATACTGCTGAGATTTATGTCAAAGAGTGTTCTGCTGTGTTTTCCTCTAGGAGTTTTCTAGTATCCGGTCTTACATTTAGGTCTTTAAGCCATTCTTCAGACATCAAAATGACTATGATTGGCTCAGTGCATGCATGCAAGTGTATGTGTGTGTTTTCAGTAGATATCAACATTAACAAGTAAATAATGACATGTAAAGCAATGAGTTCAGTTCTGCTGAAACATGTCAGTCACAGACCCTATCTTTCAGGAAGTTATAATTTAGTAAAATACATTCAAGTATAATTATAATACAAGTAAGGTACAATAAATATCCAACAAAAGTTGGAGATAGTAGTCTATTATTAGGAAGAGAGTATCACATGTTCCATGTTAAAATATTAGCAAGTGAAGAAGTAGACATGTCAGGTATAATGAAGACATAAATTATTTTGCTCCGTTTTGGTCTGGTTTTGTTGTATACTGCAGTGATTTCGGTGGTTTTAACACAGAGTGGTTTTTACAACAATAAAATATTACTTTACTGAAAATTCATGTTTCTTTTCCCTATGTTATTGCTTCCCAAGCAACAGAAAAGGCTTTGGTGCTTCATATAGCCTAATTCTTTTGATTCCTGTCTATGGCTATCTGTTCTCATCCTTCCTGATTTTCCCTTCTTTCTTCTCACGCTCACTTTTTGTTGGCTGTCACTGCCACATTCATTTTCACTCTTCTGTTGCATGGATAGGAAGAAGATGTTACATGCATAGAGTCAGAAGGATGTGTTTCAGAGCCCCAGCATCACCATTTATTTACTGTATGACCTTGAACACAGCCTATAAGAGATACATGATGATCAGTCTTTGATCTGTATTGTAAGAGCTCTATTAAATTCATTCTTTTAAAATCTTTTGTTGGTTTTGCATTGCACATTGGATAAATTTTCAAGTGATTTAGTACTTTAGTATGAAAATGAATAACTTCTGCAACTTTGTCCTAATGTGCCTGTCTTAGTCCACTCAGGCTATTCTAACAGAATACCACAGACTGAGTGGTGTATAAGCAACAGAAACTTATTTCTCACAGTTCTGAAGGCTGAAAGAACAAAATCAAGGCACAGGCAGATTTGGTGTCTGGTGAATGCCTGACCAGCTTTCTGGTTCATGAATGGCCTTCTTTTCATTGTATCCCCACATGCTGGAAGGGGCAAGGGAGTTGTCTGTGATCTCTTTTGTAAGGGCACTAATTCCATTAATGAGGGCTTCACTCTCATGACCTAATCACCTCCCCAAAGCTTCACCTTCAATAGTGTAACATTGGGGTTTAGGCTTCAACAATGAATTTTGGGGGGAAACAAGCATCCAGTCTATACCACTACACTTCCAATCATTCCATTCCCCTGGGCCACTTTAACATGAACCTTCTGCTAAATGAAGACTAGTCCATTTATTTTCCCAACATAAATCATTTTCTCCCATCAACTTTGGTTCTTTACCAGATAAACACAGAGAACTTGTGGGGTCAAAAGCTCATGCAACTCAGGAGGTCTTCTTTAAAAAGGAAGGAAGGAAGGAAGGAAGAAAAGGAGGGAGGGAGAAAAATTATGAATACAACATAGAGTACAGGTTTTGGAAGGGACCCACGCCCCTTACACTTCACATACTTCCCAGTAAATCTGTCTCTGCTCATTGCACTCTTTAATTACCTATATCCTTTCCTTTTTCTCTGCTTATTAAATATAATATAACCTACTCTCTGTTCAAATAGTAACTCTTCTTTGAAGACTGGCAATTATTTCAAGCCCACTGCAATGTTTTTCTCCTCTGAATCCTTCTAGCACTTATTATCTGCACTCCTAATATAGTCTGTATAACATATTGATTTATATATTTAAGTTGACCTGCATATATGATTTTATAAAATGTATAATTTTATTATCAATTCCCTGGGTATTGGTTCTGTCCCAACACTTGCTCCCAACCCAACTTAGTGTTTTGTGTATATAGGTGCTCAGTATCTGTGTATTGATTCATATCAAAGATGGTATTTCCAAGATCCTTTTCTCTAGTGAAAAGACAGCGCAGATTTTTGTTTTTATTTAAATACATAAATTTATTTAAATTAATAATTAATTAAATTTATTTACATTAATATAAATTTTATTACTGATTTTATTTAAATATAAATTGCTCCAATTATAATTTCAAACACACTAAACCCACCCAATTAAAATTAAATAGAGCTCTTCTTATTTACATGTTATGGAAAAATGTGTTAAACTGAGTTGGTATGTCTAATAGATTTCTTCTAAAAGTTAATGCTCATGAGAATTATGAGGGGTATCTACCTTTCATTTTTGTTACATTTCAATTCATTTATATGAGGATAATTTTGTTAAATTTTTTACTAACCAATCAGCTCAATGCATTTTATAGTTTCCTTTTCTAAAGAAGTCTAACTCTAAAATAGAGTGTTATCCATATGAAAGAGGGTGTATTTCTAAATGAAGTGTCATTAAAAGCAGCAGGAAGGAGAGTATTTATGCACCATGTCTTAAACCATCTTTCCTTCATTTGTACTGCTGTTGAAGTATATTTCTTAAGCCCTTGATGTGACTATATCAGCAAAATATAATAAATTAACATGAGTAATCCTCAACTTTTATTATGCTGTATCTTTTCACATGAAAAGCATATAAGTAGGCATGAAATACCATGAATTTTCTACCCCTAACTGCATTACATAAAGAGCTGTCATAGGCATATGAAGTGCTTTTAATCTGAACGAACTTCATTAGCTTTGGATTTAGTTGTGCATTCCGGGTACAAGTTGAAAGCCCTACCTGTTTGCTCAGGCTTTTCTTGGAGTTTGCCTGAGCAACAGGGAGGGATAGAGTGAGATGGAATGGAGGTGGTTTAAGAAATAATTATAAGAAAAAGTGCTTTTGAACACTCAGGGAGGTCTATTGAACACATGATGCATTTCATCTAGAACTGATTGAGAATTGTCTTCTGGGAGCTTCTGGTTAGGCCATCAGGGAGTCTTTTTTGCCTCTAGACCACGAGAAGCCCAAGACCAGGTAGGATGAGTGGGAGCACATGAGGTGCAGTAAGGCCCAGAAAGTTGCCCCAACCATCACAACCAGAACAGCTCTTTATCAAGGGTTTACTCTGCGTCAGGCGTTATTCTAACTGTTGTACACACCTTATTATTTAGCCTCACAACAACCCTGTGAAGTAGGTATGGTTATTTTCCTCACTGTACACATGTGCTACGAAGGCCAGAGAGGTTAAATATCTTGCCCAAGACTACACAGTTCGGTGCAAACAGAGTAGGGATTGGAAGCCAGACAGTCTGGCTCCACAGACACTCTTAGACACGCTGGTATGCAGAGTGCACAAAATAAATAAATGATAACAAAGAGAAGATTCTATGTTAAAAAGTTTACATTTTACTGAGGAGTGGCTGTTATCTAAAAGTAGAATAATGCATTACTACTAATGTACTACTTAAGAAACACTTGTAAGTAAAATACAGGGGAATTAAAAGATAAAATACATAAAAAGATAAAAATAAAGATAAAAGATACAGTCCACATGGAAGACAACAACTCTGCTAGCCCATATATAGCCCTGAGGTCTCCCTTAAAAATAAAGCAGTGCTAGGCCAAGTACAGGCGGTGTGTGGGTATAGGTGTGTATGTATGTGTGTGGGTGTGGCAATTCCTGTTCTCAAAGAATTCCAAATTAGATAGCAAGTCATTTATGTAAATAAAGAAATATATCACAGATCAGAATAAGAACTGAGATATGGGAATTGAAGCACAAAGTAGGAAGAGTTTTACCAATGTGATATTCAGGGAGGACTTCCTCGAGGAGGTGATGATTTTAGTCATGGAGGTAGGAGCATGTCACTACACAATGAAGGGAGGAGGAGGAGGACTGCCAGACAGAGGTGAGAGCAGAAGCAAAGTCAAAGAGATGGATAACCTGGGAGATACTTAGTGAGCTTGATACAGTCCAGTGTAGATGGATGCTATGGTTGGAATGAGAGATAAAAATCCTGCAGGTGGGTAGAGCCAAGCTGTGAAGGTGTTGTAATGCCTTGGTAGGGCACTGGGTCTTTAAGTGGAAACTCTGAGGCTTACCTGTGGTTTTCCTCTCAGAGGGCTGATTGCTCAGAGAAGTGCTATCAGAAAATTCCTCTTACAGAGGACCAGGAAAGGAGGGAAGGCTAGAGACTGGGGGAACCAGCTCACACATGAACATATCAGTTTAAATGAGATGAAGCAATGGGCTGAACTTAAGAAATGATGGTGTAAATATGGAATCAAATGTTACCCAGCAGCACATCTTTTTCTCTTTAAGCACACAGGGGATAAATACAGAGACTCTCACCTTCTATATCGGCCCAGTTGAACAAGGGGAAAGGTTCTCCCATTATACTTAACCGACAGTTGGTTCACTTACTAAATGCAACATTGTGTCCACACTACTAAAAACTCACCAGCTGATGAAATAAGTTATGATAAGTGAAGTTACATCATTGCTTTTCAAATTCTTTATCAAAGAACAGGTCAGAACCAAAGACACTTCGGCATGTCAGTCTTCAGCACTGGTATTTCTACTGCATTTAAATATTTCTCTGTTATTTTTAAATATTTCTCTATTATTTTTAGAAAAGGTGACGTCCTTTAAATAAAATAATGACCCTATTAGCCCACTGTTATTAGGATATGTACAAATTTCAACAGTTTTTTGTGATGATTGACTGAGTTATATATATAGTATATATAGCAGTGTCTGGCATATAGTAAGTGCTAGAAAAGTATGAGCTATTATTATCATTATCGTTTTTATTATTAGTAGCAGGGTTAGTGTCCCTGGGCTGGGATATTTGTTCTGATCTAACTCTGCTCCTGTGATCAACTACAGACGTTTGCAAGGTGGCTGGCTATGGTTGTGGATGCAGTGATAACTGTTTATCAGTGGAGCTAAAGAGAATCCTCTAGCATCTACCAAGAGTGAGTTAACCACCTTCACAGTACAGAAATCCACAAGCTTGTTTAACTAGTTTATTTTCACAGGTAAACATTTGCAAATATGAATACGACTTTAATTAGAAAAAAACAACAGGATGAGGCTACTCAGCACTGTGATCCACAATAAGAGCAGACCCCGCTGTCTTCAAGCCGGTGGGTGTTATTCTTGCAGGAGAAAACCAGGACCATGCTCTTAATTAGCTAATTATTTAGAAATTAGAAAAGAATCACTTAACAAGGAACACACACCCCACGATACAAATGACATGAGTGGTGAGTAAATTTACTTTCAAGAATTCATAAAGAGTGTCAATGAACTACATATGGTACTCATGTGTAATTAAAAACAAATTACAGTGTAGAGAAACATTATACATGCTAGCGAATTAATCTTCTCAATTAAACCAAAAATTCTCCCCAAATTTTTGATAGAAAACATATGTATTTTTTGCATAAAATATGGAAATGATTTCTCTCTGACTCAATGTTTGTTTAAAAGAATAAACAAGATGGCAGCATTATATGGGGAATATTTCACTGACTCTGGTGAACAATAAGACCTTGGACAACAACAGAAAACAACCTCCTTCTCGTTTGTTTTGGCAATTTTTCCCTCTGCTAATTAAACAGGGTAAAAATAACCTATCATGACTAGTGTTCCTGCCATTTTTAGAGTTTTCTGTACAATAATAAATATGACATTCCAGACATATAACAAAAACAGAATCACTTAGATTTATGAAGTACTCTCCCAAGTTTCCTTGCAAAAGAGAAAAAAATCCTGAACCTGGTGGGTTATGCCCTCATACTAAAACAATCACAGTTTTTGCTCTGTGAAGCTCATGGTAAACCTCAATGGACAATTAAATACTGGCAAACCTGACTGTTAAAGAATAAGTATGACTATAACTGAGTAACAAGGATAATACTCCAGGGAAAAATAGATCTCCAAATCAACTATGTGATACTAAGTGATTCTATTTGAACCTCATTTTAGTAATTTTGACATCCTCAGTGCTGTCATGCACTTAACTGTTTGCTTGCTTAGCTAGTCACTCATTTTGTAATCTTTACTGCTCCTCGCTTCCAAAAAAGTAACCGAGGTAACCTGTAGAGATACAAAAAAGAAAATACGAAAATAAGAGAAAGTTGATAGGATAGTAGGAAAAATCAGGATAAATGATATAAAGCCAAGTGTAAATTAATGTCCAAATACTCAATATAATTTCTCACATACCCTATTAGAAATTGGCTACACATTTGTCTTTGAGTGTCCTAGTCATCAACCCAAAGATAGAAACACTGTCAGTTACTTAACACACAATTTAAAAAATGAAAACAGGCATGATACCTCATTGAAGACAGATGAAATTTCTGTCCTAGGTTTTCATGTACAGGAAGAACCCATGTAGTATAGCAACAATGAGCCAAGGTATAAAAGTAGCCAATCAATGTTTACCATGTGCTACCAACATCCTTATAATAAATCTACAGGCAGGTTCTCTCTGACTTTCTTAAATGCTTCAATATGGCCTTCTGGCATAAGTCTAGATACAAATCAAAATAATCTGGTTTAGCTTTCCATGACCTAGATTATTCCAAGGATATCACTTGGATTAAGAAAGCAAAATACGTTAACTAGTGGCTCTTAAAGAGTGGTCCCTAGACCAGCAGCGTCAGCATCACCGGGAACTTATTAGAAACACAGATTCTTGGGTTCCACCCCAGACATTCTGAATCTGAAACTCTGGGAGTGAGACCCAGCAATTAATCAATTAAATTGCACATTGGAAAAAGATAACAAGGTGAATTTATTGTTGAAAAGTGAAAATAAAACACATTTACACAACATATACCTTTCAGTGTTTCTGAAGTATATATCATGAAATGAATGACTTGGTCAAAGGAAACTGAATGAACAGAGGAAAGAATTCATGAATTTAGAGGGTGTTTTGGTAAAGAGTTGTTATTTTAGGAAATCTTAAGTACTTAGTAGAGAAGGTGAGAAATGGAGTGATTAAAGGGGTGAAGGGGGACAGATTAGGTTACTCATAACAAAAATATGTGATCTTGGAGATAACTCGTTCTGCTTTTACATGCAACAAAAATATCCAACACTAAAAGGCATATTTTAAATATTGCATCTGCACAACCATAGCAGAGTCCGTCGTGACTGAAATATTGTAAAGTGTGCTTCATCAGATAGAGTGTGTTGATTTGGGGTTCCAAATGTTCAAAGGAATAAGAAGACCAGTCACAGAAGTTCAGATACATTGCATTGCTTAGTTGAATATATATATATATGTATGAATTATATATAAAAATATACATTGTATATTTAATTATATATTATATAATTATATGAATATATTGAATTTAAAGTATAAAATTCAAACATAAGTGCTATGGACTGAATAGCATACCCCTAAAATTTATATGTTCAAGCCCTAAGCCCCAAATAGGATGATATTTGTAAGTGAGACCTTTGGGAGGTAATTAGATTTAGATGAGGTCATGAGGATGGGACCCTCGTGATGGGATTAGTGCCTTTATAAGAAGAGACACAGAGAGTTGCACTCGTTCTCTCTCTCTCAACCTACCCACCCCATCCCACCCCTCCCCCACCATCTGGGGAAACAGCAAGAAGACAGCTGTCTACAAGCCAGGAAGAGAGCTCTTACCAGAAACTGTACTGACACCTCCATCTTGGGCTTCTAGCCTGCAAAACTATGAGGTCTTAAGTATCTGTTGTTTAAGCTAAGCAGATTATTGTATTTTATTATGGCAACCTGAGATGACTAAGACAGTAAGTTTGAAACAAATTTTTAGTCCTTTAGAATTTAGAAAGAATTTTTAGTTCTTTAGAGATTTATGACATAACCTTCAAAATACTAGTTTCTAATAATTTAAGTAATTATTGGAAGCTCTGTTTCAGACAGTAAGGCACACTAGATGTTCTGCCAGGTCTTCTTCCCATTGTGAAATAACTAGACCTTGCATAAAATAAAACATTTGACTCATGGGTCAGATTTGACCCCCAGGTGACAGGTTGCCAATCCCTGCTATGTAACAGTGAAAACTAGTGATTATATATATTGTATATCGTTTTTGTAAGACTCAAAAGCAAACAAATCTAAGTAACATTTTGTTGTGATAAAACTATTTTTAAAAGAATTAGAAAGATAAACACAAAATTCAGTATAATAGTTATATCTGGGGAAGGAAGAGGAATGAAAACAGAAGTAGATGAAACACTATTAATAATATTCTAGCTCTTAAGTTGGGTGGTAGAATCATGGGGGTCATGATTCTTTTGTTTAATATTTTTTTGTTTCAAATTTTAAACAGTGAAAACATCAGTGCATCCCTAAATGATTTAATTTTATGGAAGTTAATTTGTTTTTAGTAGTTAGGTCAGTGACTCTCCATGACATCATATTTTTCACCACTGAAGAACCAGTGGTGAATGAAGACTTTCAGGGAAAATAAATGAATAAATTAATTCAGACAGACTTACATGAGCAATTACAAATTTCTTTCACATATATAAATATTGTGTATATATACATATGGCCATAAAAGTTTAAAATTTGAAATACTGGATAAAGTAATCTATTTCCTGAAGTTTAAAACAGGTCATAAGATTATGTTTATATGATTCAAAGACAAAGCCTCAATGGCTATATTGTATAGCAGGAGCAGTTATAATATCTGTCAACTGTATGTATATATTTTCTAAATATACACGTTACGCAAAGAAATTATAAAACCTCAAAACTATAGTTTTCCTAAAATAAATATGGCATTGTATACAGGGTGTTGGCCTGGTGCTAAGTAATTATGGGAAATAAAGTGAATGTGATCTTTAAGTTATACAGGCTTATATCAGGTTTCTGCAAAAAACATAAAATTCCTCTTTCTAAGGGTCTGCAGGGGAAACACAGAATATTAATTTCATGGAGTTCCATTCCAGTATTTCTGTAAGAATTATATGTCTGGATAAGGCAGCCACTACATACTAGCACTAATATAGTTGAAAACATTGCATGAATTGAATAAGAATATTTCCATCCAAAAAGTGCCAAATAACAGATCATCTCAAGTGAATGGAGAAAGGTATAATTATGGGTGCATTTAATACCTGTAATGAATTCAACTTTGAAAGCTTTCCATTGTTTATATGTCATATACTGGTTATAAATAAAATTTTAAAAGGTATAGCACAAAGAGAACATTAAAACTTCAAAGATTTTATACACACACACATATACTGTATTTGTTATGTTGCAGTGACACACTATATTATTCAGTTATGTGAGATCTCAACTGCCAAGCAAAACATATTTGTCCAATCTGAAACTATAGATTCTTTTCTTTTCTTTTCTGTTCAGATTACTTAGATTTAAGCTAGCATTTATAACTATCAAAGCCTGATGGATGATCAGACAAAGACTTAGAAAAAATATTCACATAAGTTAAAAATATGAGTTTTTGAGAAAAAAAATCACCATTCTATAATAAATAGAGGTGCTAAAAAGATTTCATGGAATAAGTAAAGTAATACTACTTAATGTTATTCAGATAAACTGAACATATTTCATGAGCAATGTTTTAACTTTAAAAAAATTGTAAAAATAAACTTTGGAGCAGTGTTGTAGATCCCGAAAGACAAGTTTTTTAAAGTTTAAGTGCCAATGATATTTAAGAGTTGGAATGAAAAGCATGGTAGGTGTCTTTCAAGTTATGATAACAATCTCTGTAATAGACCCTGAATTTTCAGCCGTCTTAATGGATTTGCCCATTATTGATTACGTTGGTCATTGCCAAGAATATTAAAGTAAATAGACCTTTTATGTATTTATTCACCATTTACTAAAAAGCAGATCTAGCAATTACATATTAAGTGTTTAGAATGTATTGGTCCCAGAAAGTAAAAAGATAAATCATATAATCTTGAGAATCATATCGTCTATTGAAAGAATATGTTTTTAAAACTTAATTGGCTTTCATTTTAGTGATAAACACAAAACTATGATTTCTATTAGAAACATTTTTATGTTGAAATATTGTTTTACCTCCTTAATAGCTGTTTCATTTTCCCCACCTTTTCCAACTAAGATCACCAAGGTGGTACTTCATTTATCATACCTTGACCAATTTATATTGTTTTCTTTTTATGGATATATTTATAGTATATATGTCTATTTATGATATATAATATTTTATTTAGAAAATTTATGTATGCTCAATGAAGAGAAGTGAACAGTAAAGTACACAAATAACATTAATATCATCTAGATTTCTACCACAAATAAATGATCTCTGCTAATATATTTTCATAGCTTCCTCCAGACACAGATTCAGATACAGGTATGGGTCTGGGAATGAGTATATGTCACTAAGTAAATGGAAGTGTGTGAAGCAGGCAGGAAAGGATATTCTTGCATGCCTGAGAAAAAATGACCACTGGTTAAAAGGCAGCACTTAAAGAAAGCACAAATGCTGAAGAAGAATATATGGACGTTTGGAGTTCCTGGGCATGGTGATTATAACCATTTCCTAACACTTGGCTACTTCAAGCGTGGTCCACAGACCAGGAATGTTAGCATCACCTGGGAACTTGTCAGAAATGCAGACTCTCATGTCTCACCCTATACTTACTGAATCAGAATCTGCATTTTAGCAATATTCCTCTGATTTTCATGCACATTAAAATTTGAGGGGCTTCCCTGGTGGCGCAGTGGTTGAGGGCCCGCCTGCCGATGCAGGGGACACGGGTTCGTGCCCCGGTCCGGGAAGATCCCACATGCCGTGGAGCCTGCGCGTCTGGAGCCTGTGCTCCGCAATGGGAGAGGCCACAACAGTGAGAGGCCCGCATAACGCAAAAAAAAAAAAAAAAAAAAAAAAAAAAATTTGAGAAGCACCACTCTAGATGCCTTGTGAGTCAGCATATACACCAAGTAGAGAAGGTGAAATCAGGGCCAACTTACACATTAATCAATAGACACAGTGCCTAGACCACAATTCTTTAAGGGGCCCACTAAATCGTTCTAATTTCTTGTAAAATAAGAATTAAAAAAATAAACTTTTACATAGAAGAAAATATTTTAATATATGATCTTAATATGTGCAGCTTTATAAAAGCACAACTATAAAATATAATTTTTCGTATGATTTTTTTGAAGAGTTTAGTTACCATCTGTCACCATACAAAGATATTACATTATTATTGATTATATTTCTCACAATGTACATTTCATCCCTATGACTCACTTATTTTGTAACTGGAAGTTTGTGCCTCTTAATTTCCCTCACCTATTTTACTCATTTTTCCACCCCTCTCCCCTCTGGCTACCACCTGTTGGTTCTCTGTATCTGACTCTGTTTCTGTTTTGTTATGTTTGCTCATTTGTATTGTTTTAAAGTTCCACATATAAGTGAAATCATAGTGTTTGATTTGACTTACTTCTGATTGTCAAAGTAAGACTGACTTACTTGACTTACTTCATTTAGCATAACACCCTCTAGGTCTATCCACATTGTGCAAAATGGCAAGAGTTCATTCTCTTTTAAGGCTGAGTAATATTCCATTGGCTACACATACCACATCTTCTTTATCCATTCATCTATTGTTGGGCACTTAGGTTGCTTCTATATCTTGGCTATTGTGAATAATGCTGCAGTCAACATAGGGGTGCATATATCTTTTCAAATTCATGTTTTTGCTTTCTTTGGAAAAATACACAAAAGTAGAATGTCTGGATTCATATGACTTTTTATGGAGAAAGGGAGCCAGGAAGGCAAAATTTCCTAGGGCCCAAAAAAGTCATAGTGTAGCTTTGTGATGAATAACAAAACACCCTCAAAATGAAAGAAATCCTTGACAGTTGCCTCAGTAGCATCTCCTATTGTATCTTTGTCATTAATTATTTGATCTGTTTTTCATATAGGATATAACTCCCCCCCAAAAAAAGATATTGATAAAAATCAATCATTTGTATACAATTAGTATATACTTACCAATTTTAATTAATATTCCTTTTTTAAAAAAACCTATTGTACTTTTTAGTATCTTCTTTAAAATTAACATCATTTCACAGACATTTTCCCATGTCAATGAACATTTCTCTAAACAGGATTTAATGGCTGTATGGAAGTCGACCTTATTAGATAAATACTTTTAACAAATTTGTTGAGTATATTCATTTAGTTTCCTATTCTCACTATTATAAATAACACTGTGATAAATAAATATTCTTGCTGTAAATCCATGATTATTTCCTTCAGAGAAATTCTTAAAGTGAAATTATTGGTTCATTGGGTATACACTTTTTAAACTTATTCTGTTGTTGTTAACTTTCAATTTTGATAATTTCAAACTTACAGAAAAGTTGTAGGACTCGTACAGGGAGCTCTATGTTCTTTACCTAGATTTACCCATTTTGCCCTTTGTTCAATTGCTTTGTACTCTGAATTCCCTCTCTCTCTTTACACACACACACACACACACACACGCACACACACGCACGCACACATACCCATTTGAGAGTAAGTTGATAAAATCCTGCTCCTTTACCATTAAATACTTCAGCTTGCTTTTCCTAAGGGCAAGAAGGTTCTGCTACATCACCACAGTAAAATTACCAAATTCAGGGAATTAACACTGTTACACTACTATGATCTATTACACAATCCGTATTTAAATGTTATCAAGTGCCCCAGCAAAGTTCTTTAGAGTTCCTCAACCCCATCTACTACTTCCCTGCCCTAGAATACAATCCAGGATTCACACTGTGTTCATTGTTATTTAGTCTCCTTTAACCTGGAGGAGTTCCTCATTGTCATTCTTAATCTGGACATTTTTGTGGTTATTGATATTCATAACCAAATAGCCCTCCAAATAATATTGCTTCTACTGAGAAAAACAGCATATAAGAATGTCCATTTTTTCATATATTACTAATGTAAACATTAATATTCTTGTTCATCTTTCTAATCTGAAAATCACAATATAAATTTTTTTCTTTAAATATTTCTTAGATTACAAGTGAAGCTGAATATTTTTTCATATATGTATAACCATTTTTCTTCTCTTTCTTCATTAATTACTTGTTCATGTATTTTGCTTCTTCTATAAGGGACTTTGTCTCATTTGTCTCTTTATTGATTTATAAGTATTGTATATTCTTTATATAACAGGAATCCTAATGTTTTGCCAACAAAAAATTTTTCCCAAGTCATTTATGGTGCTTGATAAATAGAAACATTTTATTTTTATGTAGTGATATATAATCAGTTTTCTTTTAGTTACTTTTGCCTTTGGAATTGGGTTTGGCAAAATCTTCCCACCCCAATATTATCTGAATATCATTCTAAATTTTTATCTAATTATTTTATAACTTTTTTTACATTTATGTTTAAGCATTATAAATATATTTTGGTATCTAACCTATATTTTCACAAAATTTAATCAATTAGTCTATCTCTATTTTCCCACTGATTTGGAATGCCGACTTTATATTAAATACTGCCCAAAATAAATGCATGTCCAAATTCAATATTTTAGAAGAAACAGGAATCATAGAATTCTAAACTAGAAGAAGCCTTAGAAATCATAGGATACCATCCGTTAATGCAGATAAAAGAAAATATACATTTATCTGATGACTCAAAACTGGTAATAATTTTTTTAAAGGAGGTTAAGATTGTTTTTTGTTTTGTTTCATTTCAGGTGGGACCTCACAGATAATAATTTAGTAATATCCATGAGCACCTGGAGAATATTTTTACTAATTAAAGCTAAAGGGGTAGAGGCAATTTTATTTGCTTTTCCTTTTTATATTTCAAATAAGCCATATAGACATTAGTTTGTTTACTCATCTAAGTTCACTTTTACTTTCAAATCCCCAGACTTAAAATTTTGATACAAAGAGGGGAAGTTTCTGTAGCATCCATTAGCAAGATATCTAATATGTTTGGACCACAGCCTACTACCCATGTACCCTTTATATTACAAAAGATAGCACGTTCGTTGCCAAACATACGTTTTAGAAATTAAATGATTTTTAGTGTAAATGTATTTAATGAAACTAGCAAATTTAGACTTGTTTAAACGTCAGTAAAATATTAAGTACCATGTGTTTTGTGCCAAGCAGTTAAAATTGTTTTTGGAAGAATATGAAATTAATTGTTGAAAAAAAAAAAGAGAGAATTTAGTGACTTAAAGTACTTCACAATGTTATCAGTTAATGCATCCTTTGGCAATTATTAAACTCTAGGGAACAGCATGAATATCCTTATCAAGTCTGGAAAGACACTAATGGGGAGGAGAATGGACTGTGCTTGCATTTACATGTGGGCCTAAGCCCAGAGAAAAGTGAAGGATGAAAATATAAAAACACCCTCAGGTTCAATGCCTGGGGCAGATATATTGTGCAGCCACTAAAGTCTCCAATAGCACCATTTCCTTCATTAATCCAGTGTTTTATTCCTTTACTTTCTTTCGTATTTTTGGATGCTTTTCAATTTTAAGGACAGCTAGATTTTTAAAAATCCATATGCATTACTTACTTCTTAGGTTATTAACTCAAATCCATGATTAGTAAGAAAGTCATATTAAGGTCAAAAATGTGCCGCAGAGTTTGGATTACTTGAATTTGTAAGTTATTAATTATAACAACAGAAGAAAACAATTACTAAGCACTTGTTGCCAGGCACTGTTCTAAGCATTTTACAATTACTATTTTATTTAATCCTTCAAATCATCTTATAAGATATTTGCTAATTTTGTCTCCACTCTACAGATGAGGAGACTGAGGCAGGGTGAAGTTCAATAACTATTTTAGTTTTAACCTGATGGAAAACTTTTTACTTTCCTGGCTCGGGAAATGCAGCTATTGAATGTAATTGCACTTTTTAAATGTCTCAATGTCATAAATGCCTACATTACTTTTTAAAACATAAATGATAATTGTACTGAAAGTATCAGCAGCTAAAGGAAGATACGGGCAGGACTAAATCCAGATTTTTGTTTGTTTTGCTTTGTTTCATTTTTGCCTTGTTTTTAGTTTTGATTTTCTAGTGGATATCTGAGTGAAGTCTCAGTCTAGACAATTGGTTAAAGGAGAAAAAAGATATATAGATACTTGAAGAATCTGAATAGTCAGTTGCCAGTTAATCTAGATGAGTCACATTTTGAATGAGGGCAGAAAAATCGCCCATCTCCAGGAGGATGGAGGTGAGAAGTACGAGTCCCAGGGCAGTGCAAGGGATGTGGAGAGGTGAGAATGTTTCCCAGTGAAAGGTTGGAGAAGGTGGTTTGTGCCAAAGAACACTTTGCTCTACACTCTGTTTCTGCCATTAACTACATTCACACCACCGCCTCCTAAGCAGCAATACGAGATGTGGCTCCTTCGGAATCCAGGGATGTCTTCTTGAAACCAAAAGGAAGGGCTTTGGCTGACTGCTTAGCCAAAAATGTATGCTTGTAAGAGTTCAAGATAGTCACAAGGTCAAAGAACCTAAATTATCAGGTTTGCCAGCTGAAATTAGTATTTGATCCAATGTTTTAATTTATTACCGTATCACCTAGGTCATGTTGTTAAGTATTCCTGTGAAAACCATGGTGTGGTTATATTATTTCACGAATATAATCACAAAGTCCGTGCTTTTAAACAGCGCATATACTGTGATTAAGCTAAGGAAGAATTGTATAGTTTAGGACAAGGGAGGTTTTGTAAAGGACTAGTAGGAAACGATGGACTATGGTGAGGTTGAGAGGGACCAGAAAAGTCTCCTCCTGCTCATTCTGTCTCCCACTGAAAGTTCCATAGATCCTCTTTTGGTTAAGGCTCAGCACGTGAATGCTAAGAGGTAAATAGTATGTTGGGGAAGGAAAAGAAGAAATGGAAAGAGTTAACGTTAGCTGAGCACCTTCGACCAGCTGGGCCTAGGAACCGTGAAGATCTCTACAGATCCTCACAACAGCCTGTAAAGGAGGTGGTGTTATCTCTATGTTAGAGGTGAAGAAAAGAAATTTCATAATGAGGTTAAATAACCTCATTTGTTATAACCTCAGTATGTAGGTTCATACTGCTGTCAAGTAGTAGAGACAGGATTCAAACTCGGGTCTTTTTGTATTCTGAGTTTACATACACTTACATTAGCTTTAGAGCCATAGCTTAAATCATTTATCAACTAGCTTAGCTACCTAGCAAAATCCAGTAAAAGTGGTCATTGATAAGACAGATACATTTTGGTCACTATGGGATAGAAAGCATATGAGAAGAGGGGAGAAAGCAGTGGGTCTGGTATTAAGTTTTCAACCTTGCTTAGAAGAAGCTGTTATGGATTTCCCTCCTTAAAGAAAAATATTCTAATCTTCTCTGGAATGCCAATTCAACTTTGGTTCATATTAATATGCATTCCAATTCAACTTTGGTTCGTAATAATATGCAGATACTATGGGTACACTATATATAAGTAAACACAAAACCCTGTAGAAATAGGACAGATTAGTAACAATTCTACACATTTTCCTGCGTCTCTTTCTTCTTTTTTTTTCTTTACAGAAGTACACTTTCTTTCAAAATTATTTTTGTTGCAGGAACAAAGAACTGAATGAAACTATTGAAACGATTCTAGCCTTGTAATGCTAGGAAAGATGCCCACCAACATGTTCTGTTCTAGAAAGTGAGACAACTGTGTAACATTTTATCAGTTTAATTACCAACTCCATTTAAACAGAACTCCCTGGGGAAGGGAGAATTGGAATCTTTACAGTGTACAATTATCTTCACCCAGTCAGTGCATAAAATGAACTACACTGTTCCCGGTTCTCAGTTCAAAATTTTTTTAAATGTTGTAAGATATAAACACAGCATTTGAGCAAGCATTGTTTGCTGCTGGATTGTTCAAAAATGTATTCACACGAACAATTGTTGGGATAATTATTAATGCTAAAAATATTTAAAGTTGCAGTGACTCTGCATTTGAAGTCTAGTATGTGTCATTTGTTTTATTCATGATAAACAGATCATTTAGTTGGAAAAATCCCATCTGCTTAGCTATATCTCTTATTATTTATGAGAACCATGTTTAGGAATGCAGGCGGCACATGTGCATAATTAATCCTGAAGAGAATTAGACATTGTTTGATTCACAGCTGAATGCAATTAGCATTAGGAAGTTTACATATGTTGGCAATAGCACAGATTAGCAACTAAAGTGCTTGTTAAAAAATTTAACCTGAGGCTGCTGGAGCAGACCTCTCTTAATGATGCTTTAAATGTTGTTGATGAAGTAATAATCAATTTTGTTTTATAAATAGTAAATCAAGAATTTAGGTCTAATTAGCAGTGCTACAGATCACTTCACTTACATATCAGATGTACTTGTGATGTGTGCTATGAACTTTCTCAGAGTCTTGTGTGCAAACAGTTGTTATGGGGAAGACGTGAACCTTTCTGGAAAAAAAGAAATCATTTTCCAGCTAGAGAAGAGTGAGGCGTCTACCTTTTGGAAGGACTTCATTGGAGATGTTTAGCAGGAGAGCTCTGTCTTTGTCTCTCTGCAGCTTTTAATTGCGAGAGAGAGAGAGAGAGAGAGAGAGAGAGAGAGAGAGAGAGAGAGAGGGAGAGAGAGGGAGAGAGAGAAGGAGAGAGAGGGAGAGAGGGAGAGAGAGAGAGGGAGAGAGAGGGAGAGAGAGGGAGAGAGAAACAATGCCCTTTCTTCGCAAGCAGAGCCATTAGGCAGCTTTACAGACTGTGCAACGGAGTCATCTAATGGGAAGGGAGGAGAGAATGAAAATGACGAAAATGAGGCCGAATGTAAAATTGAGCTATAATTGTTTGTACTTCAACTTTGAGAAGTTCACCATTAATTAAAACGTTTCTGCACCACTCATCACCAGACTGGCAAGAAGGAGGCAAGGCTGTCTGTGAGGCAGCCCTGGATCCTTCAGGAAAGCAAGCAAGGCCTTTGAGGAGGGAGGAAACATCTCTAGCACACAAAGCCTGTAGAGTCACCAGAATGCCGGGTGGTCAACCTCACGTGACATTTTTCACACAGCCCTCAGATATGATTTTGGCTCTTCCTGTGCCTCATTATAAATTAGTATTGTAAGTTTTCAGAATGAATGGGGATATAGACACAATTTATTTAGGAAACATTTACCCTATTTCATAGAGTCTGTCTCACATTTCTTTTTTCACATTTTAACATCTCTGAAATGTGGGTGCCTCTCACAGTGATGCCATCCTAGAGTTAACTGACAACTTTCTTTCTTAAAATAATGGATTTTTTTCCGTAAAATAATATGAATAGCATCTTAGCGTCAATTAAATGTAGAACTGAATGCCTCTTCTGTGCCAGGCACTGTGCTAAGGATGAGGAATAAATGAGATAGAATATAATACAAAAGGAGTATAATAAAGGTATGTACAATGAACATGCTTGAGACTGAACTTGCAGAATGCTAACTGCATTTACTTAGTGGCTTAACAAGTATATGAACATGAAGTCTTGTAACAGGGTCATGCATTAACACCCAGTGTCGTTATAGTGACTCTTTTCTGGATGATAAGCAACGTCAGTGGATGGATGTAGAATGTAAGCTCTGTGGGGGCAGGGAGTTTTGTCTGTTTGTTCACTGCAGTGTTCCTATCACTGAGAACAGTGCTTGGCACATGGAGTCACTCAATAATCACTCATTGAATGAAGACCAAACCAGGCCAAGGGTTGGCTTTGCCCTGGGAGCAAAGACAGTTTTTATACTTGTAAATGGTTGAAACAAAAATCAAAGGAAGGATAATATTTTATGGCATACTAAAAGTGCAGGAAGTTCAAATTTCCATGTGTATAAATAAAGTTTTATTGGCACATGTCCACACTCATTCACATTTTGTCTCTGACTGTTTTCTCACTACAAAGGCAGAGCTGAGTTGTTGTAAAAGTGACCTTAGGGCCTACAAAGCCTAAAATATTTACTATTTACAGAATAGTAAGATATTGGCATCTAGAGAAAAGGTTTGCTTAGCCCGAGACTAAGCTATTGTTGTCAGAGAGATAAGCTCTCAGGAGATCAGGTCCAGCCCAGGAGTTCTGTGTTCTCACCAATTCCTGCTCATGGAATCACCTCCTTCCCCTCATCCCACTGGTTGAGGAAGCTTGAGCATCATCACTGATTACATATGTGACGACGGGGAAGCTGAACTGCATTCCGAGCCCCCTCACATACATCCACTGCAATTGCCCCTTGACCTTCATAAAATTAAATTAATGTTGGCCCTCCTAGTAGAAATGCAGAAGCTGAATTGTATATTTAAAGCTTCATGATAATACCTCCTGGTACATGTTCCAATTTGGTACGACTTGAAACCATTTAGCTTCTATCCAAGAAGGCCCGTTATAGAAAGAAAGTACCAGCTGAATTTCGTTATCAAAATACTGTGTGTTATGTGGTCTTCAGATGCAAACCTGGGGGAGTGTTACACTTTTAATTAAAGATGATCAGTTCTGAAGGTCCTCTCCTCATTCACATCTGCTATGTGCTACATGTTTTCACTTGGCCACTGAGAGTACAATGATTATAAAAGAATCACAAAGCATGGACAGACAGGCAGGGAGCCAACACAGTCTGAGAGTATCTGAGATCAGGGCAATTTTGCAAGTGAATCAGCTGTTCAAACGTGGTTCTCCTGGACCTTGGTCCAGTCACTGACAGTACATAGAAAGTAACCTTTAAAGGGAATGCATATAGGCATGGGTAGAGAAAGAACATGTGTTCATTGTAGTGCTCTAAGTTCTCTTCCGCCTTTCACCTCTCAATGGCACAACCTGCTAGAGACAGGAGCTTATTCTGCATGCAAACAGAGACACAAACTATCCCATGATTACAGGCTTGCAAATCTCTAAGCACCATCACCCAGTACCACACACTTATCACCCATAAATATTTTAGTATAAATTAGTAAGATCAGAACTCTCTAAGAACACAGAGCTGAGAAAAGAAACAGGATTGCAAACAAAATTTTTGAAAAGCTCGATCAAATGTCAAAGTTGAGGGCATGGGGTGCTGTCAACAGGCCAAATCTACAGTCATTTGTTGGGAAGCTGTTGAGTAATCAATATGTACCTAGAAAGAGACGCTAAAACTTGGAGGAAGAACATTTGTTATAGAGATTACTAAGTGCCCAGTACCCATTTCCCCTTCTGCCTTTTAGTTACACACACACACAGAGTTTTAGCAGGGAATGTGTCAACCCACTAGATAGTTTCTCACCTTTCTTATAGTTAAGTGTGCCCATGTGTCTAAATTCTGGCCAGTGAGAAGTGAACAGAGATAATATTTGCAGTTTCTATACCACACCCCTTAAAGGAGGCTTCTTATTCTCCACTGTGTCTCTTTTCTCCTTCCTGTGTGCAAGAACAAGGATATGGTACTGGTAATCTAGGGTATTAATCTGCTAATCCACAGGCTGGATGCCTTAAACAACAGAAATATATTTTCTCACAGTTCAGGAAGCTAGAAGTCCAAGATCAAGGTGCCATCAAGTTTGGTTTCTGGTGAGGGCTCTCTTTCTCACTTGTAGATAGCTGCCATCTCACCGTGTCCTCACATGGCCCTTCCTGTGTGCACAGAGAGAGAGAGAGAGAGAGAGAGAGAGAGAGAGAGAGATAGAGAGAGAGAGAGATATCTCTGGTGTCTCTTCCTCTTTTTATAAGGACACTAGTCCTATGGGATTAAGGCCTCATTTCATTTAACCTTTACTACCTTCTTATAGGCCTTATCTCCAAATACAGTCACATTAGGTGTTAGAACTTCAACATAGGAGTTTGGGGAAGGGTACAAGTCAGTCCATAAGAGCCAGCTTTGATGAATCCCCTGGGTGATGGTGGAGCACCATGATGGAAGACACCTGGGTCCTGGATGACTTCTTAACGTAGAAATAAAGTGTGGAACCTCTTTGGACTGCCCACCCCTCTCAGGACTGTTCTCTCTCAGCCACTGGGTTTCTGGATGTGTTTGTTATAGCAGCTGTATCTCAACTAACAGAGTGTGAGAGAAGAGAGCCAAAAGAACCTTTCTCTTACTCTACAACTCGGCTTGGAGAAAAAAAACAGAACAGGTCAACCATCGTCTTATCTGAAACTCTTTTTGAATGTGCTTTGACTCCATTTAATACTAATCTAATTATATTTAAATAGGCAACTGCTTAGAAATCACAGTCTCATCTTCATGTAACAACTCTCTATCTAATCTGTTACAGTAGAATTAGTTTTGGTCCTAATTTGTGATAGATGTGGAACTACCAAAGGTATAAATTCAGATATTTATATTAATTATATTTCTCACCAAGATCATGTTGCCAACTTGAAAGACAGTGCTCGTTTTTTAAAATAGGTACCTCTGTAAAAATACAATAATTTGTGATGAAATTAAAGGACTTCATGAAAACTTCTTCTTTAGAATTCTTACAAAAGAAGGGAGTTATTGGGCTTCTTTTTGGGATAATAGAATCTTCTAAAAGTAGGTTACGGTGGTGGTTGTATAATTCTGTGGACATACTAAAAACCACTGAACTGTATTCTTTAAGTGGGTGAATTACATACATGTAATATATGGGAACACTAAGTGAAAAACTCTACAACTTTAGAATTATATTTCAGGAATAAAAAATTCATGAGGGGCACTAAGAAAACCAAGCCAGCCTTTGCTCTGGTATACAGTTATCCTTGTAGAGCCAAACAGCTCTGTGTGTCTGGCAAAAGGGATACCAAAGGGGCCCTGCGGCATGCATGGGAGCTGGACTGAAAGCCAGCGTTTCCCTACAGAGGTCACTAGGTTAAACAGGTAATCTCCAGAAGACAAGAGACATGTAGCGATGGGGGTCTTGGAACCTACACAATCTATGTTCTGCCTTCAGACAGGCCCCTCACACAGTGGACACAACACACACACACACTTCCACAACCACCCCCCCCCACACACACACACACATCTTGTTTATTTGTTTCCCTAGGTTTTTTTTCTTGGAGATGAATATTAATTAAATACTTTTATCAAACCAGTTGAATTAACTGGCCCCTTCTATACTTTATTCTGAATTTGATACTTCTGAATAAATGAAAGTCTTTATGTCTTTGCGGGGGGAAATCCTCAGTCCCAAGCAACGATTTAGTTGTAGGCATTGTCGAGACTCATGTCTTCTTAACCTAAGTATCTACTTTGCCTTCATCTGTATGTTCATTCTTTTTTATCAGTGTTGGTGTAAGTCACGATTGGAGCATCTTAGAAAGTTTCGTAATTTTCACATTTCACTTCTAGCTTAATTCCTTTTCTTATGTCTTCTCTAGATCTAGAGACAGCGGGTCATTATTTTTCTATACGGTTCTTGAACTGTGGGTACTGTTAGACCTTTCTCTTGGCTGATAATCCTGTTCCTTTGCTTAAACTTTCCTTTATAGCTTCTATTTCTCAACCCTTTAACAACTTTCATTGAGGTCCTCAGTTGACATAAATAGCCATTTTCACTTTTTTTTTTCCTCTGCATGATTATTTGAAACAGTATTTCTAAGAAAAAAATTAACATACCTTTAAATGGTTTTACACTATGCACAATTACAAGGTCTAAAGAAATACACTCTCAAGATTCAAAAAGACTGGTGATTACTTTTGAAAACTTAGACTCAACTATGTAGCTCCAGAAAATGGGATAAAATAAAACATGTGGGTTTTATTTGTCAGAACAAAAAGATTTGCCGTGATAATTACAATTTGGCAAGTCTATTGTGAGGCCCCTGGGGTGGGAAAAAAAAAACCCTACAGCCTATATGGGGTAATAGAAACAAGAGCAATAGCCAGCATGGGATATTATAGGGAGAAAAAGTCACTCAAAAAACTAAAGTCCTCCTTTCTTTAACAAAATTACAAGATTAGTAGGTGAAGTAAAAGTATTTCGTTTAATGTACCTGGTCAGCCATCAAGCTTTCAATAAAGTTTTACCTCGAAATGCAATTCCAATTATCTTATGAAAACAGAAGAATAATTTTTGAGACAACTAAAACCTTTTACCTAATAAAGTGCCTACCAAAGCTTTTGAAGCCTAATATCAGTCAAGGGAATATGAGAAGTGGGCTTGCTTCACTGTTTAGAGAACAAGGGGATACATGTGGCATACGTGCAGCTACCTCTCCCTACTGAGCTTCCCCTCAAAGACCAGAGCTTTAGTCTCTGGGGGAAAAAGAAAGCACCAGAAATGTGAGAGTCCAGGACATCAGGCGTTTTGGAGGGTAGAGATAATGCAGGGGGTCACATGATACATGTTATCATGTATCATGTGACCCCCCTGGGACCAGCTCCCTCCCCCGGGACCCCCAGAGTGTCATGCCTGCAGCCAATCTTACACCCACATACCCAACCGCAGGAGATATAGAGGAGTCTTCTCTGGAGAAAATAAAGAACTCCAGTAAAAAGACCCATAGACTCTGACATTTAAAGATCTTCTCACATAAATATCCATGTTGAAAATCTTTCCCATACATTAAGAGATGTCATCCAGTTTTTCTTTTTCAATTTGTAAATGTACTTCTTTAGTTTGAATGAACAGCCAAGGAACACCAAATATTTGAGGAGTCTCCAGTACAAAATACAGAGTGACACAAATAAGGAGAGTAAACTGGGAGAAAATGGAGACAATAAAAAGCACCAAAGAAAACTTTTAAAATTTTATATAAATTATTATTATTACCCTGATTGATGAGAGAAGATATCACACCTAGAAGAAACAGGGTGTTATTAAGAAAAGGAATAATCAAAGAACAAGGACTATTAGAATTTAAAATATGATTACTGGAAAATATTTTCAGAAGGTATGGAAGATAGTGTCAAGGAAATGCCCAGAGTGGAAAAATGGGACAAATCCTATAGGAGAGGAAAAAATAGAGAATAAATTTAAGAGATACAAAATACAGAAGTAAAGTGTTGGTGAAAGTCCAGATTGAAACATCTTACAAAGTTTCATAATTTCCTAAAGAAAATAGAGGTGACAAAATCAATTGAGAAGCATTCCACAGAACTGAAGATCATATGTCTCCAAATGGAAAGGGCCAACTAGGGACCAAGCAGAGTAGAGAAAGATCTTCATGAAAGCAGATTGTTAGGAACTTTCAGAAAAACAGGAATAAAAAAGATCCTAAGAACTTCTTAAAGAATAGAAGCAAGTCATGGAGAAATGCTTAAGAGCAAGACGTTGTATTGAAATTCTTAAGAGTGACCCTGATCTCCAGAAGATTGTGGCTCGATGCCTACAAAATTTCATTATGAAGTGGTTTCAAAGTTATCAATCATATGTGAAGGTAGACATGCTCAGATAGTCAATATCTAAAATAAATAAATGTGTTTCCTATGCACTCTTTCTTAGGAAAGTGCTAGAAGATATGCTTAGAAATACAGGAGAAAAAAACAGGAAAGAAGATCCAGGAATCAAGGGTTCAAGTACAGGGAACCAGCAGAGGTAGAGACCAATATGTCAGCTATGTACCACCCAGAAAGAATGTAGGTTAGAGTGAGAGGTGGAGGGCTGGTGGGGGGTGGAGGTGGGGTAGTACTGCTTAGTGTTTTAGTGTGTTTCAACACTTAGAAAAAATATTAATAGGGCTTTGACATATTTTGGGAGTATTTATTTTAATGAATTTATTTTAAAAACTACTTCATACCAAATATAAATGAAAAATAGTTATAGAAAAAGAAGCAAGGAAATAATGATGCAATATTCATGCCAGGAAAAACAAGAAGCTTTATTAGAAGAGAAATGTAATCAAAAGTCATTTTTTGGCCCCAAAGTGAAAAATATTTGTGTAACAATAGTTGTGTTAACACTGATTGTTACCTTAACCAGAAAATTATAATTTAACTATATCGAGAGACTGGGAGAGATCGTAAGAGAGAGGTATATTCTATGCTTCCAATACTAAAAGTCAGTATACTATTTCTACAATTATTAAAATAAGAAATGGATATATATTATATATGGAGATAGATATGAACTCGGGAATTCTGGTACATATATTCTGGTACATATATCCTACATATATCCAATATATATGTAGGATATATATATAATATATGTGAGTTTCAGAAGCACCTTAAAGGTATTGAAAGTGGTTGTCTTTACAGAGCAGAATAATTAGGTGTTATAGTAAGGACTGTTGTATTGTGTGTTGTAAGCATTTGAGCACTACATGCATTTATTATTTTCAGAAAGATGAACACAATTAAAATCATAAATATAGTACTTATAGGAATAAGTAGGTTTAGAAGATTACACAGAGTTCTTTCCAATTCAGTCAAACTAACTGGTTAGGTTAAGTAGTTACCTTTATCTTTTGACTGGTCAGTGTTTTATTTTTTATTTTAAAAAATTTTTTTGAAGTTTCTGGGAACTGGACATTAAGTAGAACCTCCTGGACAAATT
Source organism: Physeter macrocephalus (assembly GCF_002837175.3). NCBI lineage: Eukaryota > Metazoa > Chordata > Mammalia > Artiodactyla > Physeteridae > Physeter > Physeter macrocephalus. Next base: position 35,227,693 of record NC_041218.1, read on the forward strand.
CAGACTTACTTGCAGTTACAATAGGTACATAGATTAGGTGACAATTTGTAAAGTGCTCTTTATAAATATGATGTCATCTTATTAGTTTATATGCACAGAATTTTATATGTTTAACTTGGTTTCTTCAAGTGATTTTGTTTGGCATATATAGAAATACATATCTCAGTTAAAAAATTAAAACCATATAAAATCCCTGAAGGTATTAGAGGGGCATATTGTTCATCTAAAACTTTATGTCTGTATATTTTATGGCTTCACATCTCTACCCAAGACTTTCGTCTTCAAATTTTCTTCCCCCTTTTTGATTCTTGTTCCTTTTTGCCCACACGGTGACTCTAAATTTCTCCCAGGCTCTTTAGGACCTCATGTAGCTACTGAGGGCAATTATGGCTAAAAGATACTAAGCTGAAAGGAGCTTCAAGAAATGCTGCAAAGCACCAGTCACTGCAAACTCTGAAAGGCACTGTTGGCTCTCAACCTCATGAAGATAAACTTCCCAGAAATAGTCTGAGTTGAATATGGACCAAGGCTGGTAGGCATTCAGTATGGACTTGATGTCTGCAGTAGTCGAAGCAAAAAAAAATAAAATGAGTAAACAGTCACTCAACTTGGTCAAAAATGAGAATTTTCACCAAGAATTGTATGATACAGTACAAAATCTAATTACATACAAGCAGCTGGTCTATTCACAAAAACCAGTAGAGAAAAACATCAAACTGGTTATTTGGCAAGTGGAAAAAAATAATAACCAAAAAGAAAAAAAGTTTCGCTCAGTTCTTTTACTTCACAGTTTTGTTGCATTCTCAGTTCAAACATTGTAAAAATAAACTGCTTTGCCTCAGCTTTTGGAAATACCTGTTTCTGTGTTATTTTTGATGACTTAAAAGGGAGCATACCATTCTGAATTTCACAGTGACCGATGTGTTTGTACCACGAAGAGAATCTTTTATTTCAGGAAGCAGCCAAAAGCAATTAAGGAAGACTGTATTCATCCCAGTAGAATACACCCTGTTAAACTAATTGGAACATTATACACTACAATCTTGGCAAAATGTACCAACTATGAAGAGGTGTCACTGTCTTGATAATTCTATGATGGCCATAGGAGGACAAACAGGTGTTGTTGACAAGTGTTTGATCTTCATAAGTCTGCCACTGTGACAAACTACAAACTATATTTTATCCTCTACTTCTGTGATCCTTCACCCAGATAAGAACCAACACCTGGCATCTTTTCAAATTTTCTTTTTTTTTTTTCCTTTTACATCAGTGGCAAAAGTTAAAAAGGTAACATGAAAAGAAAGATGAAACAGGAATACCGTTCAAATTGAAGGACTGTAGTTTCAAGTTTCAATCCTGTATCAAAACATCTCCACCTTATCTTCTTTTCCAGTCATCACAAATGATGAGTATAAAGAGATACACAAACATCAGTACAATGCTGTGTGTGTACTGCAATCCAAAAATCACAGCTACAAAATTATACCTGACATATCAAAAACCGACAGTCACATCCTCAAGATTTCCTCCTCTCATTCCCATGGACCTTCTTGATTAATAAATCTGACACATAAAAAGCATCCATATGACTAAAGTGCCAGTTACTGGAAAGACCGTTTTGATCTATTTCTCAACTTTTAGAAGAAATATTCTCTTTTTCATGAATACAGGATCCGTTCACTCACTGACAGCTTTCAAATGACCACCTCTTGAAGTTTAATTTTAAGTTTTAAATAAATATTGTATGCATGCAGAATAATTACGATGCTCTAGAGAGATACTGTATAATGACATTGATTCTTTTTTATCTGAAAATGCCAAGCCCTTAAGGCAGCAAAGTCTGCATTTGCCACATATGTGGGAAGGTTCACTCCATGTGTTAAATTTCAGAAGGAGTATGCATGGCACTTTCATTAAAACGCTAGCGGTATTTCCTGAGTAAACTCCAATTTTCATGAGTTTAAAACTTTTTTCCGTAAGACTCATCTGGTCTAAGCTACAGAAAGGAACTCACTGGCCTTCAAATGAATGTTTCATATACATATATATATTTAAATGCACAAAACATTTCTTCATTCTGGAAATGAACGAGTCTAATAAAATTTAGTTTGTGGATATACGGAAATCCTCTTCACAGTCATCCATCATGTTGCATAGTATTTTTCAACAAATACGTCCTATTTGTTGCTATTTTTCCAGAGCAACACCTGCATGTTGCTCTTTAAAGACTAAAATGTTTGTTAGGCTTGCGTCTATATTTGGTATCACACTTCCCTACCAAACTCCATAGATATTATCGTGCATCTTTTTCACGTATTTAGAAACATGATGAAAATAAGGCAAGGATCAGAGATCGATATCAGCATTATATCTTGCCTTCCATGTTCTCTGTGAGGATTTCTTGAAAAATTATGTTTTATTTAAATATAACCACACTCATAACATAGCAGCCATACGCATACGTTAAGAAGGATCATTCTACGTTAAGAACATACACAGATTCAAGAACCTGTTTAAATATGTTGGCTCATCAAAGTGTTTTGGCAAAATCAGACAAAAAAATCTTAAAAATATTGTCAATTTTTAAACAGTCAAATGTTATTTGACATAAATTTTCTCAGAAGTTATTTTTGATCAATAGCTTATAGGGGCTGATACCTTCCAAGGCATCAGCAAGTCTCAATGCTCTTCTTTCAACATGTTTCTCAATCTGACTGTTGCCCATCAACTCCAGGCTACCATCCTGGCCCGGCCTTAACTGTCTGTCCCCTGGGCCACTGTTGTAGTTTCTAATGGTCTTGCTGCCCCCAAACTGGCTCCTGGTAACACTACAGTCATGGTTCTGCATGGCAGCCAGAGTTAATTCTTTCAAAACAGAAATCAGATAGTTTCACTCTCTACTCACAACCCTCCAGTGGATCCAGATGATCCTTAGACTAGAATAAAACCCATCCTGCTCTCTGCCCCCACTAAACCTCTCCACTGCCCCCTCCCCCGGCATATTCTCCAACTTCGTACCCCATCATTTCTCCTTCCTTCACTCTGCTCTGGTCAAGGCTACATTTACCTCCTTCAATGAGGAAAGCTCTTTGCCTCAAAGTCTTTGAACTTCCTGATCCTTGAATATTTTCTCCCAGAGTTTTCATGACTCCCTCCTTCCTTCCCTTCAACAAAGAATTCTTCCCTGAGCACCCTTTTCAAAAATGCCACTCTTCACACTCTGTTTCTTTCTTCTGCTTTCTTTTTCTTCATTGTGTTTATTACTATCTGAATTGAAGTTATTTGTACATGTGTTTATGGTGAATCTTGATCACTGTAAGCTCTGTGAGGCCTGGGACTTTCTCTGTCCTATTTGTTGCTGTTTTTCCAGGACCTAAAATCGTACCTAAGCAATGAAAATAAAGGAATGGATGTGTGAGTGAATGTAGAGGAGGTAAATGGCTGATCTTTGATTTGATATATTTCTATTTTCAGACATGTTAGGTTGGTTTATATGTGAACACTTAGCTAGAGGCTCATTTGTCCATGCCCATGAGCGCTGGCATATATCATCTCAAGCATGGTTTTGTGGGTTTTTTGGGCTGCTCTGGGTCGTGTTCGGCATGCAGGATCTTCATTGCGACGTGCGGATCTGTAGTGGTGGCATGCAGGTTCTTTAGTTGCCACATGCAGGCTCTTTTAGTTGTGGCATGTGGGTTCTCAGTTGCAGCATGCAGGATCTAGTTCCCTGACCAGCGGATCGAACCCAGGCCCCCTGCACTGGGAGCACGAAGTCTTAACCACTGCACAACCAGGGAATCTCATATCATCTCAAACTTTTGATTGCCACATTTGAAGTTCTCTGCTATACCTATGAAACTTGCCACAGGTGCTTCTTTCAACTTTCTCTATAGTGGCATAATTTACTCATTTGAAATACTACAGTCTAACATATATATATATGTATACGAATCAAACATTTCAAAGCATGGACGTAATGTAAGTAATGCAAAAATTCTGATTCTACCCTTTTCTTCTGAGCCCCACAATTACATATGCAACTGATGTATGAGCTTTCAGGATTTTCTGTCTTTGAAGAATGTTTCTAAATATATTTCTCTAATCTACTTCCTGCCCTATAGAACTGACTACTCTCTTCTTTTCTACATAACTATTATAATAATAGTTCCCATTACACTGAGTTACAATTACAAAATCTATGTACCTCTCTGAACTGTCTCTGAGCAACTTGTAACTAGCATATTTTACTATTATAATGTCCAGTACCTAACAAATATCGAATAAATGTTTGCTGAGTTAATGAATAAATGAATGAGTGAATGTATATTCTCTTTCCATGTACTTTAGTGAGTTGGAATTTTTGGCATCTGATTAAAAAAATACACTTTTAAAAGAGTTATTCATAAATCAAATGTATATAAAATCAGAATTGTTTTATTTCCTTTAAGATAAACCCATTATTATCACTCATAGTCAAACTTTCTACATGTATTTTTTTTTCGTTTGAACATCCCTTTCTTTCTAATTTATTCTGTATCCATTTAGTTAATGCTGATTATAATTAATTGTTTTGATCTTCATGTAGATGTCACATGGACTTTTATAGACATTCCATTATAATTAAACATACATTAATGGACATTTAAAGCATGCAACCAATTTTTAGTAAAGCTTATATCTGTGGTCCACTGCTGGTGAAATGACCCAATAATATATCAGAACAGTAGTTTGTAATTTTGATAGAGAACACACTTGGCTTTCAAGTTTTTAAATCAAGGTCCTTTTCCAGTTGGTTGAATACCAAATGCATTGCACAGATTCTTTTTACATATGAGTATTATCTATTGTCATGGGCAGATTTAAGTGTAGTGCTGAGGGCAGCCTAACTAGATTAAATCTGTAGTTATTGCCCAGGCATATATTAAAAAATTATGTTAAACTGCTGCTGGAAAATTTAAATAATTAAAAATAAGTTTTAATCCACTGTCAGGTAAATTTTATTTCTAACTTGAACTTTTTTTTCTGTCTTTTTGAAAATAATTTTATCTCCTTGCTACCATTAAAAAGACTTACTTGGTATTTGTTCAAAAATTCTTCATACGTTCTATCTCAAGATTTTCCATCGATGTCTTAGACTGGCCTAAGGTCCTACAGAGGTGTTCAGCGTTTCACATTTTAATCACAGAGGCTTCACTCGTGTCTGTTTTATATATTGGAGGTCTGCCTAAAGTTTCTTCTAGTCTTGAAACTAGAGTTTTCAAACTTTTACTCTACTATTTGATAATGTTTTTAGTCATCATTTCATAAAATTTTGGAAGGAGTATATTGGCTTGTGACTATGCATTTCATATAATAAAGTCATATTTCATTTGGTAAAGATTTTTTATCTTTCATTATAGACTGTTTAGTAAATATCATCCGAAGTTTTATAGAATCCATAGAAACTCAGTGCCTGTTAGAGTCTAAATGCACTCCCTTCCTTCCTTTGGAAAAAGCTACTTCACTAACCAGTTTTCTTTAATTGCCAGATAGATGAGTTTCAATGTAAGGAGTGTTCTTAGAGAATAAGAAGAGATCACAGATATTGATTACATCCAACTTCCAGTTTCAGAAAAAAAAAAAAAAAAACTTACATTAAACTGTCAGTAAACACTGTTTCTAGAAAACTAGACTTCCTTTGCATTATAGGAAAAAGACATTTGTTTTAATTTCTTTTATGAAATCCCCACAGGGATTTGTTCACATTGACTGATGTGATCTTGCTGTGAAAGGAATATGGGCGCCTTTTGACAAAATCATCCTGGAAATGATGCGAGCTTGACATGTCTTACCTTCTCTTCTCTGGAAACCTTCAGTACACTAGTAACCAATCAGTCTGAGTGGTCTCAGTTGACACTGAGTCTAAAAATTAGGAAGACTTTTTATATATATATTATATATATATTATATATATACATAAATATTAATTACATAAAGTTTGTCTATCTTTCTACCTATTTATCATCTATACATACTGATGATATAAATGAAAGATATGCTTATTCCACTTTTCAGGAGATCTGTTTACCTATACCTAGGGGAGCGGTGCATGGTAGAAAGAGTAGGGATTCTGAAGGTAGACCTACATCTAGTTGCATACGTACATCTTCCTCCTGTTGTGTGACTTTGGAGAGTTCATCTAATTTCCCTGAGTGTTAGTTTCCTCATCCATGACGAGTGGACGGTAAAGTATTCTTATGATCCTCAAATTGATTAATGTATTTTCTGACTCTCTCATGGTCGAGGTATGGGTTGGGGGCTGATGAAGTTGGTGAAGTCATTGTGGAGGTGGTTTGTAGCTGTGGGGCTGAATTATAGTGCAGAGGGGTTATCTCACTGGAGCGCGGCTCGAGATGTTTGCATTTCTTGATCCAATTATTAACCACATGATTAAGCCAAAAGGAGAAAGCCATCGTTTCAGGATGAAATTAGTAGTATAATGTCCCCAAATATTTCCTTCTGAATATAGGATGCTGAACTGTGTATTTATTTCTTTAAAATATAAGCCCCCAAAATGGCTACAAGTAAAAATTTACTAGCTTTTCCTAAAACAAAAGGCCAACTTAAAAAAAAAACAACCTCGGCATGTTTGACTTGATATAGAGTATAATTTTCCATAAACTTGGAGAACAACCTTCACAAATTTTTTTAATTTATCTATCCAATTTTGTTGAAACTGGAACGTTGACAGGGTCTTACTCCCAGGTGCCTAGAGGGACTTTTCTAAAACTGTGAAGACAGCATATCTATATTTATAATAGGAAGTGTGAAATCTCCAGTATTTTTTTTAAGATTTTGAGCGCAGTCTCTAGTTGAGCTTCAGAGCTTAGTTTCTAAAACTAAATTGCCCATGGAAATGCTTATTGATAAGCAAGAGCATGTGAGGATAAAGATAGAAATCAGCCATCAGCTAGAGAGTGTGCTCAGTTTTTGACCAATCTTTCTAATTTCAATGATTCTCTCTTCTCAGGTGTCCAGGGCCTACATCGAAGTCCTCCTCACAAATATTTTCTCAACTAGATCTATTCAGTGTGCTGTTTTATAATCACCTATGCTACCTCCCCACCTCCATCACAGACTAATTCTCCTGAGACTATTTTTCTCACGGATTGTGTTTGCTACCAGGAATAACTAACTAAAATCTGAATTAGTTTATGTGATTCCTTTCCCAACTAATGCAGTTAATTGTAGTGAATCTCCATAAGAAAATGGCCAGTGTTTCCAGTTTTAGTCTTCATTGGAAAAATAATTTGGAGCAAGAACAAAGTTTGAGAAGTAAAGTCTTTAATTATACCAAATCCACCATCCTCTAGATTCAGTCAGTTCTTTAATAAGACACACGTGATATTTCTTCCCTATGATCCCCATATCTTCTGTTGTGGAAGAATCAGTGGGCTATCTATTTCTCTTGCCTACTACCCACCTTAAATACAACCAGTGGTCTGTGAAAGTGTCGGCTGGAAAAAGGGTGAGCAGTCAAACATTGAAGTCATGACAAGGAGGCGTAAGGTTGTATTTGGGGTTTGTCTTCAGGGATCATTTAGGTACATGTAGTGTTTGAAGGCTTTAGGTAACTTTATGCTTTCTCCTTATGGAAATAAAATACAACCTTAAAAACACTCTTCCGAAAAAATTGCTATTTTTTCTCCAGGGGAGCCATAGTTATCTCTGTCAACTCATGAAAAGAATCAGATCAATTCGGTTACCTGAATAAAGATTACTTACTTAATGTCATGAATTTTTACCATTAACCACGATGTTTGTCTTTGTCCCTTAGCACTTTAGTCCATTAAGAATTTATTCTACCAATTTTCTTCCACGGGGGAGAAAAACTGAACAGCTATTTCCTAAGAACTGTCTCTTTCTGTTGCACTTCCAAGGAATTGATACCTATTGTTGAAATATCTGTATAATTTATCAGAGGAGACTGAAAAAGAGGAGATATGGAAGTTGCTTCTAAAAATAGAGTTATAGCTTGTCTGCTACATTCACTATCACTTTCAAAAGTAGAGCCAAGTTTAAAATAGAATAAACATTAGAATCAGATAGACCTGGACTTAATACATTGTCTACTTAGTAGCTGTGTGACCTTGGAGAAGTTACTTTTAACTTCTGTGCCTCTCAGTTTCCACATCTTTAAAATGGAAATATAAATCACTATTTCTCAGGAGTTCCAAGAGGCACTGAAGTCAATAATGTGCCTGGCATGTAGTAAGCAATTTGTCAATGTCAAGTTTCTTCCCACTCTCACCACCCCACCCCATCCCACCCCCCACTGCCCTGAGTCTAATGCTAATTAATTGACAACAACTAAGTACACTTAATGTTTAAATTTGCAAAGGAGTCTAGTGATTTTCAGTTACAAGTTGAAATCACAAATTATTTTATAACCAATTTAGTGTCAATCATAATATTCTAACAATTAGTGTCCCATGTTCACAAGATTTTATTTTAGATGTCTTCTAAACTATTCCACAGGATATGTATGGAAAAATATTCTGAACTTTATGTTAGCTCAGTTCAGATGGATTTATGCTGCAACTGCCTCCATTTTGGCTTTTTCTCTGGATCACTGCAATGACCTCCTGGAAAGGTTCGTTGATGACAGTCAATACCATCATTTTCATCCTGTCCACTAGAAGCATCCTCTGTATTAATTATCCAAGACATGTGATCATCTTTCTATTCGGCCCAAAACCCTTCCATGGCTTCCCACTAGCAGAAGATTAGAGTCTGAACCCTCTTGGCATTCTAAAATGTGGTTTTTCAGCCTTCCTTTTCCATCTCACTGACCCAATGCTCACATTCTCCCATATAGCCACAAAAATAACCAAACACCTACACTAACCTACTCACAGTGCTGCAAACCCAAAACATGCTTTTATTCTCACTACCACTGTACACATAGTTCCTTTGGTATAAAAGTCCACTTTTGCATTCCTTCCCTGGTCCCATTTCTGTTCAGTGCAACCAAGTTAATTGTCTGCAAAAACAGACAAAAATATGTCAGTACTCTTCAGGGGAGTATAATCAAATCCAGAGTCTCCAAAACAGAACCTTACAGTATCCAGGATATAATCCCAAAATAGGAAGAACAGGAAAATAGGACCCATCTTCAAAAGAAAAGATATTCCATGAAGACTGAATCTGAGATAACTCATATATGGGAATTAGCAGATCGGATTTTAAATTGGTAGTCATAATACTGTTCAATAACATAAAAAGTATGTCTATAATGAATTAAATATATAAAGAAGCTCTGCAGTGTATAGAAATTATTTTAAAAGAACCAAATGGAAAAACTATATAAAATATGTGAAATCAATCAGGCTTTTCCAGAAATCTTACCTAGATTTCCATCTTTTAGTTAAAATTAACCTTCTCCTATTCATAGATTGATATTTGTACTTCTATTGTAGCAATTTGTGGTCAGTTTTCTATGATTTCTTTATATACATCTCTATCTCTCTAATTGTACATTCCTGGCATCATTCATTCAAGACCACCTTCCAGGGCTTCCCTGGTGGTACCGTAGTTAAAAATCCGCCTGCTAATGCAGGAGACACAGGTTCGATCCCTGGTCCGGGAAGATCGCACATGCCGCAGAGCAACAAAGCCTGTGAGCCGCAACTACTGAGCCTGTGCTCTAGCGCTCTCAAGCCACAACTACCAAGCCCACGTGCCACAACTAGTAAAGCCCGCGCACCTAGAGCCCATGCTCGGCAACAAGAGAAGCTGCCACAATGAGAAGCCCCCGCACCTCAACAAAGGGTAGCCCCTGCTTGCTGCAACTAGAGAAAGCCCGCGCGCAGCAACGAAGACCCAACACAGCACCCCCCCCCCCCCAAAAAAAAGACCACCTTCCAGCAAGAGAAACCTAGTATGGACTCTGAATTGACAACATTGTGAAATTGGGCACTGGAGTCAGATAGACCTGTGTTTGAATTATGTCTCCAAACAACCTTAATCCATCTAAGGCTCAGTTTCCACATCTGTAAAACCACAAAAATAAAATGGACTTGCAAAAATTAGTTGAGATAATGCATAGAAAGCACTTGGCACATTTATTAATTTATTCTACAAGATGTTATTGACCATCCACTATGGATCAGGCATTCTGTGAGGTATTACAGATAGGAACAGTCATGAGGACATGTAAGATCCCTACCTTCTTTTTTTTTTTTTTAATTTATTTTATTGAAGTATAGTTGATTTACAATGTTGTGTTAATTTCTACTGTACAGCAGTGATTCAGTCATATATATATACATATATTTATATATATACACACACACACACATACACATTCATTTTCATATTCTTTTCATTATGGTTTATCACAGGATACTGAATATAGTTCCCTGCACTGTACAGTAAGACTTTGTCGTTTATCCATGCCCTGTACAGTAGTTTGAATCTGCCAAACTACCTACCTTCTTAAAATTTAGAAGTGGGAGAGGGGAGAGAGATATTAAACAAGTAAAAAAAATAAAATTACTCTATATTTCATAAGTCTTATGAAGGAAATAAACAGATACTAACTGGATGAAAGGAGCAAATTCAAAAACAGTTCATGAATGGGGGTTATTGTGCTATTATTATATCTTTTGGTTGTTCCCCACAGCACTATACCTAGGCTTTGCAGAAAGTATATGCTTAGTGAACATTTTAAAAATTTACTTTCTTGGGGCTTAACTTGCATCAGGCACATCTTCTAATAATGTGGGAAACAAAGGGCTGTGGGTTACATGATATGTCCATAGCCAAGCCCTCACTACCACCCTCAGCCCACAGCATACGCCATATGCTACTCTTTCCCTTCTGAAGGTCTAGACCACTTTAGAAGGAGAAAGTATTTGTTTAAATGCAATGTAATAAATTCAGTAATTAAATCTAAAAGAACTGAGATGTGGTGCTCCAGGGAATGACAAATTTGAATTTGACTAGCCAGACTGTCCTTGGGGGAGGCTTCAGCAGCTAATCTAGGGAGGGAAATTTGTTGTTAAAAGCAAACATTAGAATATAATAACTAAACAAGTGGTTTGGCATGCAGTGCATCAATTGTGCTAATTGTAGGTTAAGAAGAGGTAGATCTCACACTGCTAAATGTTGATTACAAACTGGAAATCGCTGCATAGAAATTGCATTTCTGTGCTTTAGCCAAGGAGATTTGCTCTTGTTTAAATCTGTTTGGGTGCCAGGTGGAGAAGCATTGCTAGAAAAACAATTAAGTTCGTTTGTGACACTATACCCCTTAGGGAGAGTTTTAGGAGAACTGCTGTGATTAAGCCCTTAGGACGCAATATCAAAAAAAACCTCTCTCCAGTTGAGGTCTCAAACACTCTTCCCCACCCCACCCCTGAAACACAGCACACACGTACACTCAGACTCACAAACACAAACAGGGACTTCTTTTTTTAATAACCTGCCCAAAGCCTCTGCATTGTTGGGAATAAAAGCAACCACACATGAAGAAACATAACAAACAGTGCTAATGTTTGTTTTCTTCTGAAAAGCAACAAATTAGGAACACCACTGAATTTTCTCTGCCTTATTTTTAAGGTCACTATGACTCACTAGGTCTAAAAAGGACTTTTGTTTGTTTGTTGCTTCTTGTTTGCTTTCTCTTTAGTGGCTAGATGATATTCAGAAAACTTAGTGAGTCTCTGTGACTAGAGACTAAAACTTTTAAATGGGCTGTAAGTTTCTTCCAAGTTTTCAAGCGTCCCTTTATGCTCTCTGGTTCACATACATTTCTATTGTTCTAAGGGTTAAAAACTGCACTATCACAATGACAAGCCTTATTACTCAGTCAAAGTAAATGGATCACCACATCACCTTTCAGAAATGTTCTTCCTTAAGCTATTAAAACATTCCATGCCCTTAGATGACAACAATTTCTCTGCCTTTTGAAAATTCCTTTCTTTCCTGCAGAGTTCATAGAGATATGCTTGGTTAAAATCAACTTATATAAAACTATGCACTGTAAATTCTGACACTTCTGTTTGAATCTCTTTTCAAACACTTGTCTTTGCTCACCATAATAGATGTCAGTTCTTCTGATGTAGTTCAAGCATGAGCTTCGTATGAAGACTCAGCTATGTCTATTGCATTTCTGAAGCTACTACTCACTGAAGTTTTGTGCTGTTTGACATCAAAGATAGGCAAGAATCACCCGCTGAGTTCACATGCATGGAGCAAAACATCTTCAAATCACTTTTGCTAGACAAAAGTTTTTTTTTTTTTTTTTAATATTAAGCTTTCACTATTATGTGGACTTAAAGGCAAATGCAGTCCTTGTTAAAGTTGCAACATTGTATTATTAAAATATGCATCAGAAACTGTGAATTTAGCTAACTTTTAAACTGAAGGTGATTTCTGTCATTGCTTCACATTTGAATTTAGCTGCAAAAAATTCAGCATTATTCAGACATTTAAAATGTGACTTTTATTCAAGGCGCAGTTATTTTTGCTCAAAGGTAAAAGTGCTTCAAATATTCTCAAACCAAAAGAGAATCTTCTAATATTTCTAACTTTAATAGATGCCCTTGATATCAATTTAAGAGATAATCCCATTCAAAATAAATACTGTATACAGAGTAGTTGAAAACTATAGATTTTTATTTTAAGAAACTCTAATTTCAGAGTTACTTAAATAATATGTCTATATCTTGTGGAGGGAAACAATAGCAGCAATATTTCTGTATTTTTACTAAGCAATGTAATTTGGTATGACTCTTGCTAAACATCAGTATTGTCTTATGACAGGATGAAAACAATGTTATTAAGGAGATGTGAACATGAAAATTATGATTTTTTTCATGTCTGTGGTATTCTGGATGAAAGCTTTAAAATCTGGACTTCAAATTACCCAGTAATTAAACTCAGCAGAAAGCTAATGAATGATGCTAAAAATGAGGCAAAGACCCAAGCTTGCCCGGGGAAAGGTCCTTTCAGTAATTTGCTTTTTATGTGCTACGAGTTTTCAAAGTTTGGCTTTCAAAGGACAACAATATTTCAAAGCTTTGGGAGGATATCATAACGTCTATGAATTTTTGTTTGCCATATTTAGAATATATTTTAAAAGCATATAGTTTAAAAGCATACAGTTTACCATTAATACAAAAAAACTGAAATAATATAACTTTAAAAAAAAGTCACTAGATTGTTTTACTTTGCTGTAGATCACTATTCGGAAATTCCTGTTTATTTTTTCATTTTCTTGTTTTGTGTTTTTCGTGTTTGTTTGTTGGTTTTTTGTATTTTTTTTTAATACAACCCAGATATGCTCTGTGCTGATTGATTGTCATCGCGCATATCATTCAGCCCCAAACAGTGGTAAAGAGTTTGAATACAGCACAAGGACAAAAAAGAAATATGTAGAGAATTTTTTCCAGTCTGCAAAGAGAATGCAGTGGAGAAAGATAGAGATTAAATGTCATGTAAGTGTAATCCCTTAGCTAACTAGTCAACCAGAGAGTGGCCACTCAAGTCCAGAGTACCTCTGCTTTTCTTTATTGCAATCACATTTTGAATTATCTTTCTATGCTATGAAAGAGAGAGACTCTGATTAGAGAAATGTTCTCGGTGTTAAATCCTGAAAAGGGTATGGTTAGGAGTAGAAATCGGTTCAGACTTTAACCAAGGTTATTACAGTAGAGCAAATACAGGAAAGAAAACAACAGGAGCATTGCCAAATGGCACTTAAATTCTATTTTAATTTTCTAAACAGTCACGATCAGTAAATACACTGAAATTAATTTGTGTTTGTGACAAACTGCTGTTCACCAAAATCCAAGGTCATTGCTTCCTCCTGGGTACACATCTATACTAGAGTTTCTCTTGCAGTTGCACACGCTCATATTACTGAGTTCTAACCAATGGAGTGTGCCCAGAAGTAACATGTGCTACTTTCAGACCCATGTCTGGCCCATTTGGATTCCTCCCCATAATCTTCTCTGCTTCTAGCTTGAGAGCCACTTGTTGATAATTGTAGAGCCTCTGGCAGTCTGGGTCCCTGAATGACCACATGGAAGAGAACCACCCCTTTGATGTATTTACCCATTGGAATAGTTACATGAGCCTGAAATAGACTTCTACTGCGTTTGCACCAGTGTACATTTTGATTTTTGCTTGTTATAAGAGGTAGTCTACTATCAACATACAGGTTGGGGTCTACTAGTGACAAGAGTTAGCCTACATATAACCTACAGCACTGAATTTTATGTTTAAATTATCTAACACACTTTTATTTTTTTAATTAATAAAAGTGTGGTTTTTTAAAAAAATTTATTTTATTCATTTATTTTTGGCTGCATTGGGTGTCCGTTGCTGTGTGTGGGCTTTCTCTAGTTGTGGTGAGCGGGGCCTACTCTTCATTGCGGTGCACAGACTTCTCATTGTGGTGGCTTCTCTTGTTGCGGGGCATGGTCTCTAGGCATGCGGGTTCAGTAGTTGTGGCTCGCGGGCTCTAGAGCGCAGGCTCAGTAGTTGTGGCACGTGGGCTTAACTGCTCCGCGGCATGTGGGATCTTCCTGGATCAGGGCTCAAACCCATGTCCCCTGAATTGGCAGGCGGATTCTTAACCACTGCACCACCAGGGAAGCCCTGAAAGTGTGTTTTGTACTGCACTGTCCATGAAAGTTTAACTGTCTGTCACATATGTATCCCCCCAGTCCTCTCCTGAGAAAAATGGTGTCTAAGATAAGTGACACTCCATTGGCCATCTGTCACTAAACATCTCCTCTGGCAAACTTGCAGCTGAATGAGAGAGAAGAACAGGTGGAAATACAGGAATAAGATTAACATGTATCTAAAAACTAGTCAAATTTGGTAACCATGATATATAGATAGACTCTCCCTCAGTACTTCTAAGTGCAAGTAATTAGAGAATGGTTCTCCTCCTGTTACTATTGCTGTGTAAAAAGCACCCCAAAACTTAGTTTCGTAAGACAGCCATTTTACTATGCTCATAGATTATGTGGATCTGGAATTTGAACAGTCACAGAAGGAATGAATTTTCTGTGCTCCACAATGCCTAGGGTTCCAGACAGGAAGATTTGAAGGCTGAGAGTGACTTAACAGATATGGGTTAGAGCCATCTAGAGGCAGCTTCACTCTCATGTCTGCTGGTCATGCTGACTGTCAACCGAGACCTCAGTTGGGCTGTCACCTAGACCACTGTCATGTGGGCTCTTCGTGTGGTCTCTCAGCATGGGGTTGTTTGGACCTCCTTACAGAATGGTGGCTAGAGTTCAATAGCAACATCCCAAGAGAAACAGATAAAACCTATGTTGTCTTTCGTGACTTAGCCTTGGAAGTTACACAGCATCACTTCTACCGTAGACATGAGTCTTCCAGGTTCAAGGGGAGAAAAGGAAGACTGTACTTCTCAGTGAGCAGAGAGGTAAATTCGCATTATAAGAAGACTGTTGGAATGGGAGAGATTGTAACAGCTATCTTTGGAAACTGCAATCTGCCACAGAGTCATTAAATGGAGGACATTATATACATTACATGTAGGATAATAATAGATAGGGAAGGTAACAGAGAAGAAATTATGCAGAAAGCTAAGTCAGAAAAATGGAGTAGGAATTCTACTTCTGTCTATAATGGACTAGCTGCTATAAATGGAGTTTGTTCATAAAATCCTTGCATAGTGAGAATATATACATGTGTTTATGCATACAAACATTTATGTGTATATATAAGCCCATGTATACGTGTATTCAAACACACGTGCATGTGTGCAGTTGTATTCACAAAGGATTTTTATTAAGGATAAAGGACTCCTACAAATCAATGATAAAAAAGACAGTCAATTCATTTTATTAAATGTACAAAAGGCAAAAGCAGGCCCTTTTAAAGAAAAGGTATTTAAATGGCAAGCAAGTTTAATTTCATTAGCTATCAGGGAAATGCAAATTAAAACCAAAATGAGATACCACTGTACGACCACCTGGATGGCTAATATATTTTTAAATGACAATGTAAACATTGACGAAGATGTGGAACAACCAAGGGGAATATACATTGGTAACAGTTCTTAAGAACAGCCTTTCGTAGTATCTACTAAAGAACACATGCACGTTCTATGATTTGGAAATTCCACTCCTTTATATATACTAACTGAAATGTATGCATATGTCCATTAAAGGCATGTACAAAAATAATTACAGAAGTATTATTCATTAATAGGCCAAATCTGGAAACCACCTAAATGTCCATCAATAATAGGGTGGATAAATGAATTATGGTATACTCATACAATGGAATGTTATACAGAAATAAAAATGCCAGTTATTCTCTATGGCTACACAAAACAACATGGATGAATTTCATAAACATAATGTTGACTGCAAAAGGCTGATCACTAAAGATTACGTATGATTTGACTCTAATTATATAAAGTTCAAAAGCAGGTGAAATTAATTTATGGTTATGCCTGAAAAGGATGAATTTTGGGTCTGTAGCTTATATCTCAATCAATCTGGCTATAAGGAATTAATCTGTATTGATAGAGCTAGAAATTTGTTCACCTTAGAAGGATGTTTGCTGGGTTGAAGCAAAGTGACGCTTCTAGAGTGCTAATCCTGTTCCATAATTCTATACGTATGGTGGTTTTATGGGCGTGTTTACTTGTCAACTGCCTCAACATTTGTTTACTTAACTGCATTATACTGGACATCAATAGAAATAAAGTTTAAAAAAAGTAAATGGAGGTATCACCCAGAGGAAAGATTCTGAAAGGAAAGCAAGATGACTGGGTCAGGGAACCTCTGTTCCTCTCTGACAGATGTGAAGAACCCCAGGGGGCCTTCTGTGCCCACCAGTATGGTGTCTGGTCCTTCTAAGAGGTGAGCTAACCACAACAGCCCATGCCTAGGCTAACTGGAACACCGTTCCCTTTCTTGCAACTTGAAAAAAGCCTAACCAAAAAATAAAAAAATTACGGAAAATATAAGAAATTTCAAGATAAGAAAAAGAAAGAAATAACGTGATGTTGTATAAGTAACAACTTAGAGACACAGCTTGAAATATTCAGTCATAACTGTGATTCTTGGTAGAAGTGTATATACAGGACTTTCTGATGATTTGATTTGACTTCATATAAGGATAATGCTTACCAATGGTGAGCAATATTTTAATCAACATTAATAATAGCAATGAAGTAGAAGAGTGTACTGTGCTCTGTCATTCTCTGAGGCATTAGTTATCTACATATGAATGAGCCAATCCACTGGACTTTGTAGGAAATGCAATAAAGAAAAAGAATACAGATCCAGTTTTCAGGGAATTAACTACAAACCAGATTTAAAATACCATCCATCAAAAATAAACATTTTTTGAGGAGTATTTGGTTGTGCTCAATTCGTGTTGACTTATTCTTTCATTCCTTCATTGTTTACTATGTACCAAGCACTATTCTAGCTACTGGAGCTATACAGCAATGAACAAAGCAGAGAGAATTTTCTGCTCTCAGAGGGGTTACATTTTAGTGGTGGAAAGAGTTGATAATGCACATTAAAAGCATCAATTAAGGGGCTTCCCTGGTGGCGCAGTGGTTGCGCGTCCGCCTGCCAATGCAGGGGAACCGGGTTCGCGCCCCGGTCTGGGAGGATCCCGCGTGCCGCGGAGCGGCTGGGCCCGTGAGCCGTGGCCGCTGGGCTTGCGCGTCCGGAGCCTGTGCTCCGCAATGGGAGAGGCCGCAGCAGGGGGAGGCCCGCATACCACCAAAAAAAAAAAAAAAAAAAAAAGCATCAATTAGTAAAATATACTAATGAGAGAATAAGATTTATGGAAAAAATATGAACATGGGAAGGGGATAAAGAGTGATAGAGTACGGGTAAATTTCCAATGTTTGTTGCAGGGGTCAGGAAAAGATTTCACTGACCAGGTGGCGTTTGAGTAAAGAACTGAAAGACAGTAAGGGAGCAAGCCATGCATGCAGATCCTACTCTTCATTTAGTGGTAAGCATTCATCACACACAAGTCTAGGCACTGGGGATACACAGAAGTGTATGGGCTTCGGGGCAAGAGTCTGCATCTGCTTGATCCTAGTTTGTGCTGCTCATTTTCCCATTGCTCCTACAGACCCATCCTCCAAATTCTCTGCTCTGTGCTCTGAGGACAGACCACTGAGAACTCCGTTAAGGGACTCCTTGTCTTGGATTCACTTGCCCTCTGGCTTCTGGTTAATTTGGGAAGGTGGGTGCCACTGGCTGGAGGCTAATGGAAGAATAAAGAACAGAGTCTTTATTCTTGTTGGTTGCTGGCATTTCTGCGCTGCAAGCCTCGACTCCTGCCAAGCGGTCGTCTCCTCCATCTGCAGCACACACTGTAGCTTCCTGGAAACACCCTGGCCCTTTGCAGCCCCAGGCCTGTGGCGCTAGCTGTTCCCACACTGCTAACCTCAGTGTGCTTCAGCGTCTTTGTTTCCCTTAACCCTGCCCACTCTTCATAAATAGTCTCTTTATTCAACTCTCCTCAGTTACCCCCTTGGAGTGTGCCATCTCTTTCTTGCCAGTTTATTACTCTGACTGATACAGATGCCTCTATTTGTTTTCTTAATATTTCTGAAACTCAATTTCCTCATGGAAAAGAAAAATGGACAAAACATACCTACTTAATCTCTTAATGTTATCACGAGGAATCGTTGAGACGACATTTTTTTAAGTCCTTGAACACATTGTCTAGAAAATAGAATGCAATGATTTGAATGGCAGTCATCATTACTCATAAAGATGAGTGAGGCAGTCTCCCTCAGGGAGATCAGTCTAGAAAGAGACGGATATACTCATAACCAATATACCTAATAAAAATAAGATCGCTATCAGTTTACCTAGATTATCAGTCACTTTCAACTACATAATAGCAATATAAAGAAAATACTACAAATTCACGCATCTGTCTCTCCCCCATAATCTGTTTTCCACGTGCCTGCTACAGGAATCTATTCTGTATGCCATCCCGTGCCTAAAATCTATTATGATAAATTCAAAATTGCTTAGCAAACAAGGTCTTTGGTGATCTGATTTTCTGTCTTCTGCTTCATCTCTTACTGGTCCCCTCTCCCTTTCATTTCATGTTGCAACCTTGCAGAACTGTTGTCCAGCTGTATTCTCTACTCCTGTCCTTCTCTATCTTTTCCTTTTCTCACCGTCTTTTCTAACAAGTCTTCTGCTCTGTATCACTCAGGCAGGCTTATATTTATATATTTTCACCGTCTCTATTCTCATGACACCTTGTGGTATTTCTACCAGAGCAGTCCTCACACAGTATGGAAATCTTATCTTCCATTCTAGACCATAAGCTTCCAAGGGAAAGGTACTATTCTTTTATTTCTTTATGTTCAGAAAAGAAATGTTTACAATCTTTAAAATCAGGGAGGGAGAAGAAATGTTATACATGTACACTTTTATAGGTGAAAGACAGTTTGTAATTTAACTTGAGTTAATGGAACTAGGCACTACTGAAGCATGTCTAAGAAAGCTGAATTCACTAAATATACTAAAGTATTTTTCTTAGGAGATTTGCTTTGGAAATGTTAGCATAAGGATAGTCTATGTTTAGAAATATGACTACGCAGAACATTGGGGAAACTTTTGACAGCTTGGTGAAATTGAATTAAGTGATCTTAAAGAGTTCTTTAGTAAACCGGACACTTCCCAGATTCCTGATGTTTAATAATAATTATTAATATATGCTTTTTTTTTTTTTTTTTTTTTTTGCGGTACGCGGACCTCTCTCTGTTGTGGCCTCTCCCATTGCGGAGCACAGGCTCCGCACGCGCAGGCTTAGCAGCCATGGCTCATGGGCCCAGCCGCTCCGCGGCATGTGGGATCTTCCCAGACCGGGGAACGAACCCACGTCCCTTGCATCAGCAGGCGGACTCTCAACCACTGCGCCACCAGGGAAGCCCCAAATATATGCATATTTTAATGGGTGTTATTTTATTGTACTAATTTAATTGACCATTTGGCACCGTGTTCTGAAAATCTCTTAGATATGTACAATTTAAACTTCAGTGAACAGTAGACTTTTTAAACGGTGCATATTCCTAATGATGATGGGAATCATAGAAGCTTAAACTCTTGAGTGATTATTTTGTTGCAGACAGAGTAAGTAACTCTATTCTTATGCAATATTTGTTTCTGTATCACAAAGTAACTCAAAGGTGGACCAGTAAATAGGACAATCATATCTAGTATAAAGAATAAATCCCATTAGTTCATATGTGATTTTTTGGCACATTAACATTTACACTACAGGTAACCTTAGCAAAATATAAGGGAATCTAAGTGGAACTGCCAGCGAAATGAGTCCTTAGTGTTATGTTATTTCTTTAGTTTATTGGAAATTACTAGATCTTTAGGGTGTATTAGTGTCTTATCAGGGCTTTTATTGTGTCTGTCAGCCACCTGGAACCAGAGTTGCCTGGATTTTGAGTGACTCACTCCTACCCCTCTTTTTCTATAAGCGTAATTTTGCTGAATGCGAGGTTTTCCCAGAATGCCTAATTCACTTTTAGTGAAAATCCCTAAACTTTGCATCCACTGTTTTATTTTCACGACAGATAAATAAATATAAAGAGCATGATCTACAAAAGTGAATATCCACAACTATATTAAGAACTTTGTAATATTTTGTTTCTAAAAACAATACATTCTGTTTTAAGTAGATATTCAGTATTCCTTGAAATGATTATCACTGAAGGGTAAATTAAACCATGTCTGGATATTTTATTTTAGATTTCACAGGAGAGATTTAGCTGAAGTAGTTATTTCCATAATCAAATACCTATGAAAAAGGCATTGTATTCTAAATCACTCTAACAGAGAGTCATCATTTACAATAAAAATCTAAATAAAAACACACAGATACAATTTTAATTTGTCACCTCGCTTTGGTCAGTCTTTACATTATATATACTTGCTTGGTTTCCATGCAGTTCAAATTTACTGGGGAATGTGATATTCAACAATAATTTGCTTATTGCATAATTTTTTTTGATGATACAAGAAGGGGAGGTAATGATTTTGTTCCCATGTGACAAAGAATATAATTCTAGTCGAATGCAAGAGAAGCACAATGCTGTTCCAGACCTGGTTTTATTGGCTCCAAACATGCCAAGTGACCATCTCTGAACCAATCATTGCAGCAAAGGGAATAGGATATATAGATTCACTCAATCTAATGAGGTCCTCCCCTACCAAATGGGCTCAGAATGAAAGGGTCGTTCCTAAAAGATATGAACTGTTAAATAGATAAAAATATAATCATCCTCGTTTGTAATAAGAGAAACACAATTAAAACTACAATGAGATATAATTTCTCACCTATCAGATTGGCAGAACTTCAAAAGTTCGACGGTGAGGCTGCAGAGAATCAGGAATTGTCATACGTTGCTGGTCAGAGTACAACTAGTTACAACTTTGTGGAGTTGGCAATATCTTAAATAATTATATGTGTCATTAGACCAAAAAATTTCACCCTAAGAAATCTACCCCAGCTATTTCTACAAATATAAAACAAAATACGAAATAATACAAATGTCCTTTAGTATTGTAGTTGTCTGGTTAAATAAACTATGGTCTGTGGGAACAATGTAGTATTATGTGACCATTAAAAAGAATGAAAAAGATTTCTAGGTACTGATATTTGGTAGTATAGTTAGAGGGAAAAATCAAAGTAAAGAGCAATGAATATTCTATAACACTTTTGAATATATATATATATACATTTATATATATGCCTTTGCTTTTTTGTAACAAACCACTGGATGGTAAACCAGAAAATAATAAAAATGGTCACTTACATGGAAGGGAGTTGACAAGGTAGAGAGGACAGCAATGGCCTCAGACTTCACGAATTTATTGTTTTATATTGTTTTGCCTTTTAAACCATACACAAGCCTAAACATTGAAAACAAGCTGAGGTAAATAAACGTAATTGTATTTCAAACTGGTAACGTGACCACAAAGAGAAAAAACCCAAGATTCTTTAAAGTGTCATTTAAATAGAATGCTCTTACCCTATTACTTAATGAGATATATTCTAAAGAGAAAAAGGGATTCTAAGAAATCTTCAGTTTTACTCAGTAGTGAAAATGTAGGTATAGTTAAAGCAGATATGACAAAATGTCTACAATTATTGAACATAGGCTGTGAGTATTATGGATACTCATTGTAATATTTCTTCACTTTTTATATATATTTGAAATTTTTCATAATAAAATGTTGGAAGCAAATTATGACCATTAACTAGGTCAAGAACTTTTGAGGCATCTTGTGGGTTATCATTTTGTTCCAAAGTAGATATTTTTACAAAGTAGAATAAAACATTCTCATACCACATACCTCAAAACCTGGAAGAAAACCTAAGCAACTAGTTTGTGTCCTGAAAATACGGAAAGACTTAAAACTACAAAACTGTAAATAACAGAGATTAAAAAGAATTCATTATTTGAATATACAAAAATTAAAGATTTCTCTTCAATGAAGGGCTAGTAAAAGGAAAGATGATAAAGAAGATAGCCCATTTCTTTTTAGCCCCGGATAATATTCCATGATCTGGATGCACCACAGTTTATCCATCACCCACTGAAGGACATCTTGGCTACTTCTAAGTTTCAACAATGAAAAATAAAGCTGCTGTAACATCCATGTGCAGGTTTTTGTGTGGACATGTTTTCATTTCTTTTGGGCAAATACCAAGGTGCGTGACTGCTAGATCGATCTTGTGGTAAGCGTGTTTTATTTTGTAAGAAACTGCCAAACATCTCCCAAAGTGGCTGTAGCAGTGAATGAGAGTTTCTATTGCTCCACAGCCTCCAGCATTTGTGTTGTCTGTCAGTGGTCCAGATTTGGGGCATTCTAATAGGTGTGTAGTAGTATCTCACTGTTGTTTTAATTTATATTTCCTCGATGACATATGATGTGAACCATTTTTTATGTGCTTATTTTCCATCACTGTCTTGTTAGTGAAGTGTCTGTTGAGGTCATTTGCCCATTTTTTAACTGGGTTGTTTGTTTTCTTATTGTTAAGTTTTAAGTGTTCTTTTTATGTTTTGGATGACAGTCTTTTATCAGATGTGTCTTTTGCAAATATTTACTCCTAGTCTGTGGCTTGTTTCTAACTCTCTTGACATTAACTTTTGCAGAGTAGTAGTTTTTAATTTCAATAAAGTCCAGCTTATCGATTATTTCTTTCATGGACTATGCTTTTGGTATTGTATCCAAAAAATCATCACCAGACCCAAGGTCATCTAGGTTTTCTCCTATGTTATCTTCTGGGAGTTTTATAATTTTGCATTTTACATTTAGGTCTGTGATCCATTTTGAGTTAATTTTTGTGAATGTCTAAGGTCTGTGTCTAGAGTCACCCTTTTTGTGTATGTGGATGTCCACTTGTTCCACCTCCATTTGTTGAAGAGACTATCTTTGCTCCACTGTATTGCCTCTGTTCCTTTGTCAAAGATCGGTTGACTGTAGTTACATGGGTATATTTCTGGGCTCTCTTTCTGTTCTATTGATCTATTTATTTTTTCACCAATACCACAATGTCCTGATTACTGCAGCTTTGTAGCAAGTCTTGAAGTCTGACAGAGTCAGCCCTCCAACTTTATTCTTCCCCTTTAACTTTATTCTTCTGTACACTGTGAAGTAAACAAGTGTGTCTCAGGTTTTGTTTTGTTTTGTTTTTCTCCCCCCTTAGATAGAACAGGAGGGCTAAGGAGCTGGAGTTACTTAGCGGGGAGTTACCCATTTCCATTGTACCTCATGAAGGTCTACAGCTGGCTGCAGTTGGGTATATTCCTTCCACCAGGTCAGTTAGGCTCAAATAAAATCAGCTGATTGGGATTTAGTTAAATGGTTTCTCCTGAGGGCAGACCTTGTTAAGTACACAGTGCTCTGGCATATTTCAAGATGGTTCCTTTTCCCTCGCCTGCTGAAAGCATGAGAGAGTTTTTTCTCAGATATATACTGTGAAACGTAGTGGAGTTCCTAGATGTGAAACTCACAAAAGTATGGGGATCCCCCCGTGATGGGGGCCCCCTGGAGTTTTTAACTCTCAGAGTTGTCCACCATGAAACTTCAGCAATTTGTTTGTTACAGTCCTGGCTTTTGTACTCCGGTACTGGTTTCCACAGAGGTCTCAGCTTGTGAGTTTCTGCTCTGGTAAGTTGTGATTCACTGTATCTACCCGTCTGTCTCTTTAATTTCCTAGGCAGTGGCTTGCCCCGTGAACTCATTTCTCTTACGGATGTTAGAAGAGTTGTTGATTTTTGGTTTGTTTGGCGTTTCGGTCGTTGTTAGGACGGAGTAAAAACTTCCAGTCTCCTTATGTGAGGAACTGGAAGTCCATGTTCTATTTTTTAAGCCAAGATTGTACTTACATGTTTTATAAACTCGGGATATGTATTGTATATTTCACAATGATATTTTATCAGTAGTAAATGACTTATTTATTCGGAGAATCATTAGTGGGTAAAAATTGAAGTCGTCAATGTATTATTTTAAATGGATTAAAGGGAACATTTTCCCATTGTCTTACTCATCAAACTTAAAGCCACGTTTTACCTGACTTGCCTTAATACTGGAAAGTGGGTCTCATTGTATACTTAGATTCCACGTGTCACTTCTCCTCTGATTCAGTTCTTCAGTGGTAAAAAGCATGCGTCTAGAAGTCACCTGCTTAACTAATAATTCCCCTGACTTTTAGGGTTCTCTAAAACTTGGGAAATGGAAGTTGTCTTCTGAATTTGAAAATGAGTCATATGGCAATGATTGTTGATTAAAAACATACACAAATTAAATGCTTTCAGAACAATTTCCTTTGTACTCCTTTTAATAATCAACCCCCCACAGAATGTGGCTATATTGAAGGGTAATTGTTCCTCTTCATCCCTCAAATCCTGTTTTAAAAATTTCTTTTTTGGGAAATCTGGTCCTCTGCTTCCTACCATTTGTGACGGGTAGCAAAGTCCAGTTTCTCTCTCCTGGTTTTAGGGGAAAAAACAAGTCTGTGATTTGTATGGAAATTTGTATGTCTCTCTGATACAATTTCTATAAAGCAGAAGTTGGCGTTCATTTTAAAGACTTCTGTGCTTATGAAATGAAATGAATTTTACATTTATCTTATTACTAGGTGAAGTTTCTAACATTCAGCTATTTTTAGAGCTTTGATTGGTTGATTTCTTTATTAGAAGACATTCTATCAAATTCCTTTTCCAGCTCCCTATGAATAAACATCCCACAAGTATCCTTCACTTACACCTAATTTGAGCTGTGTGGATTGGCACACTTTTTCTCCATGAACGAGGTGGCTTACATAGACCGCATGAGAGAGTACCTTGAAGTGCAGGTACACTTGCGGAGGTCCTGCTCCATTGCCTCAGGCAACATCGATATGCTTATTATTATTTTTTAACCCGTAGTCTCACGAAAAGCCTAAGAAGCCTATTGCAACCTGCTTTAGCAAAGAGACCTTGCTTGCAGCGGGGGGGGCAAGCAAATTCTGTGTGATTCTAGCCTGCTGATATCTTGGTCTTACAAAATCATACAGATTGTCTCCTGGCTGTGTTTTCTTTTCCCTCTGGTGTGCAACTTTTAGTCCCTTGGCAATAAGGAAAGTTTTGTGGAAATGTGTTTTTGGAAATGTATTCTTATTCTTTCAGAGATTCCCCAAATGCATTCAGGTTGATGGCAGATTTTTGTGTGAAGAACAGTGTTTATTTTTTGATGTCAAAGGGACTCACAGTGATTGGCGCTTCCCATTTCTGTAGTAAAATCTCTATCTCTGAGGACTAATTTTCTTCTTTCTCTCTCATGGTGCCTAGGCCTCTAACAAAGGATCTAGCCTCTGCCTGAGTGTTTTTGCTTATAATTATTTTCACAAAGAAGTTTTCAATTAAAGGAATCAATGTGGAATTAATTTACTCCTATTTAGAATAAATGATGTGTTTGATTATAAAATACCAGAATGGGTTCTCTGCTTTCCTCCATCTACATTAGCTCAGAGAGCTCATCTATTCTCATAACTTTAATTATCACCTCTACAAAAGTGTGTGTCCTTTCTCCTGAACTGTAATTCTCTCTCCTGAACTTGTTTTCTCTCCTGAGGAATCTCTGATTCAGTTTGTTATATTATTACTTTTGAATCATCTTGGATGATAATGTCATCACCTTAAACTGCATATATACAAACCCTAACTCATGGTCTCTCTCCTGCCCGCTTCAAATCAGTTCTCACTCTAAACCACAGTCAGTTATGTACCATTACTTTTCTTATTATCACAGCTGTCCTAAATGATATCATTACATCTTGTCAGCTGTTCCATTGAATTATCCCTCTTATCTAGCCCTTCTTTCTTCCCACTCTCAGGACTGTAGTTTAAACTTTCTCTCTCTCATTTGGAGTATCCTTATAGCTTTCCCAGTGGATTCCAAACCCCTGTTTTTTCTGGGCTCTGAGCCAGTGTGGGAAAAAGTGGAAGAGGCAGGTGATGCAGTCAGTGCAGGCAGGCAGAGGCCTGGCGTTCAGAGTCAGACTGCAAGAAAAGCACTAGAGAGCAGACTTGAATGATCATGTTATAATATAAGGCCATTTGCAGTATTCCCTACTTTATATCATCTGGTGGTTATAGCCATGCCTAGCTACTAGTTACAGTCAAAATAAAGAATAAAGTTGATTTTTCAAGACACTCCTATTCCTG
The DNA here is from genome assembly GCF_002837175.3 of Physeter macrocephalus. Lineage (NCBI taxonomy): Eukaryota > Metazoa > Chordata > Mammalia > Artiodactyla > Physeteridae > Physeter > Physeter macrocephalus. Next base: position 35,254,448 of record NC_041218.1, read on the forward strand.
GTTGAGAAAAGAGCAGAGTTGCAAGAATTGAATCATATTATTAGTAGATCTCTATTGCCTACTACATTAAGTCTAGACATTTTTGCCATCAATTTATGGCTCTGGATAATCTAGCTCATCTAACACGTCCAAACCTGTTTCTGGAAACTTTTCAAAATGTACCTTCCACCAAATCAAGTCAGTCTCCTTAATGTCCCATTTGATATTCCAATTTTATCTTCATACCCTTTCATACTTCTTTTCCGAGAATGCCCTGATATTTTTCTCCATCTAAATATATCATATTTAATCTTTGCTCAATTCTAGAGTTTCTTTTCTAATCAAACTTTCTTCAATTATTATGTCCAATATTAATCCTTATCTGTCCCGTTCTATTAGTCTGTGTCACATATTCAGTGCTGTTATTCATTCAGTTATTCTGTGGATATTTACCGAGAATATTGTACAAGATAGTGAGTCTGTATAGTCAAAGATATAATTCTGGTTTTCAGGGAGCTAACCATCTCTTTGAGGAGGAGAGATATGTTAAACAAACAAACAAACATAATGAAGTCAATTCTACCTCTAGGGGGTCATAGAACTATTTATAGAAATACTTGCCCAATAACTAAAGAGTAAAGAGTGAGCATCATTTTTCCAGGTACACAAGAGGAGTAAAGTACACTCCACAAAGAGTGAACTTAGTATGTCAATATGTACTCTATATCTCCCTAACTTCAATCAGTAATTTTTAAAATGACTAATAGTGAACAAAAAAGAATTGAACAGACAAATGGTAGTCTCTGAGTACTTTCCATTTACAAAATACCTGGAAGTAAGCTCTGTGGCCTCGCATAGAAAATGACTACACAGAGGGGAATGTAGGACTGCTTTTAATTGAACTGGTCAATAAATAAACTGATTAGCTAAATTAGTTGAATTACACATAGACATGACCAAGAGAAGCCTGCTGGTCAGGAAAATAATGAATTACACCAGTAATAAAAGTCTGTAGTTAGCCATAACAATAAGGAGAAATCTTAGGGTGTGTTTGGGCAGTCATTGCCACCTAGAGAGGATGCTTTCTATGAGAGAAGTGGGAAGCAGGAGGACTAGACACTCCCCCAAAGACTGGCATGGCAGAGGGCACATTTGGCAGGAGTATGGAGTTTGAAAGGCAATGTTTTCAATTCAGAGTGACTCCCTGTAACCTCTTACCACTTCAGTAAAGTTACTAGAACTATGAAATACTGTCTGTCATTAAATTTCTCATAGAAAATAGAGATGCGGCTAAGCTGCATATCTCTATGTTTGCTCTGAAGTGAGCACTAGACAACACCCTTGGATGAAGAAACATGTGGCCAGAGAAGGGCATTGGAAATAAGGTACGAGTAACTCACAAAAATTGTTGGGAGGGTTATGAGCTATCATAGCTCTAAGAATGGAAGTTGGGACAATATTTCCAGATCTCTAGAGGTAGGAAGATGCAGTCAACACCTAGGTTATTTAAAATCAGACTTTCGATTATTGAAGCAACAGTGAAAATGAGAAACGGTTTTGCTTGGTGTTCTTGGCTATTTTCTGTTTAAAAATTCAACATACTGTGAATTCCACTATATTTAAGCCACTGCTTGTGCTGCTACTTTCATTGCTAAGAGGCCAAACATTTTAGTGATAAGTTTCAGAAGACTTCAGAATCCTTTGAGAATCTTCCAGGAAGTCTGTCTAATGAATATTTCACGGAACAGATTTTCAGATACATCCTATAAAATGTGTTTACATGTTTGGAGGGAATATTTAAAGCTCTCAAATGAAGGTGGAATGAACATTTAGGGAATATTTCCCTTCATTAACTGGGGGTTGGAGAGACGGGTAGTATAGGGAACTATGCCTCACTGGAAAACTTCTGAAGAGTGATCTAGTAGTGATCTAGATTATGAATATAAACAATGATTTTTTTCAAGCCCATTGTCTCCAGATATCTCAAAGATTTCGCAAGGGCTATTGTGGAGAAAGAAGGAAAGGGGGGTGGGGGAGGGAAGGAGGGAGGAAGGGAGAAAGGAAGTAAGAAAACACAGCTGAGTTAAATGAATTTCTACTAAATAATATCATGCCTTTAAACAGGGATGTTTCTTGTGAAATAAACTTTTTAAGGTACTACTATTTAAAAAATGCAAGCACTGCCGTTTCACTGTTAGCTCATTTAGATTCTGAAATATAAATTTAAAAATATGCTGAAGGCACTCATGGTGTAGAATGTGGGCTCCAAACTAATAATTCTCCCGAGTCAGACATAAACTGATTGGGAATCTGGACAACAATAAAGAGGAGCTTCCAGTCACTTTCATGTCTGGGGAATCCTTCCTCTATGGAGCCTGAAGGAAAATTTTTGTGTTGCCGTATTGGATTTTCCTATAACACTATTTGAATTTTAAATATTTAGAAATAATTCACTTCCAAACTCATTATGTACCTATTGATTATTCACTGAAACAGTTTTATGGACTCTGTAATATGTGCCGGACTGTGAAAATAAAATTCTCATTCCTTTTAAACTTACATTCTAGTAGAGATGTATTAAAAAGTAAAAGAATACATAATGCAGTGCTATACAGTGAGCAGTGCTCTGAAGAAGAAATAAAGCAGGATGAGTGGATGCAGATTAGTGGAGGTGGTCCTACTTCAGGAAGTGTTCTCAGCAATAACCTCTCTGAGGAAGTGACACTTGAGTATATATCTGATGAAGTGCAGCAAAATTCTATATGATTATTTGAAGAAAGAACATTCAAAGTTGAGGGGATAGCAAGTGCAAAGACCCTGAGATGGAAGTGACCTTGCTTTGTTCAATGAACAGCAAGGAGATCTGTACGGTTAGAGAATATAGAATAAGCCAAAAAGCAGCATGGTAGGGAATTTGGCTGGAGACATAGTCATGAAGGTAGAAGTATAGAGTTTGGTAAATCAGGATAAGACTCTTTTACTTTTACATTCAAAATGTAAGAGAAATAAATTGGAGGGTTGAAGATGCAGGACATAACATAACATAATCTGATTTATATTAAGATCACCCTGGTAGCAATATGGAGCAATGACTTTTGAGAGGCAAGAATGGAAGCAATGAGAACAGTTAGGGAGCTATGGAAACAATACAAATGAGAGATGACAGTGGCTTGGATTGAGATAGTAGTTGTTGGATCATATGGTAGTTCTATTTTTAGTTTTTTAAGGAACCTCCATACTGTTTTCCATAGCGGTTGTATCAACTTATATTCCTACCAACAGTGTTGGAAGGTTCCCTTTTCTCCACACCCTCTCCAGCATTTATTGTTTGTAGACTTTTTGATGATGGCCATTCTGACTGGTGTGAGGTGATAGCTCATTGTAGTTTTGATTTGCATTTCTCTGATCATTAGTGATGCTGAGCACCTTTTCACATGCTTTTTGGCCACCTGTATGTCTTCTTTGGAGAAGTGTCTACTTAGATTTTCTGCCCACATTTGGATTAGGTTGTTTGGTGTTTTTTTTTGACATAGAGCTGTATGAGCTGTTTGTATATTTTGGAGATTAATCCCCTGTTGGTCACTTCATTGGCAAATATTTTCTTCCATTCTGTAGGTTGTCTTTTCATTTTGTTTATGGTTTTCTTTGCTGTGCAGAATCTTTTAAGTTTAATTAGGTCTCATTTGTTTATTTTTATTTTTAGTTTCATTACTCTAGGAGGTGGATCCAAAAGAATATTGCTGCAATTTATGTCTAAGAGTGTTCTGCCTATGTTTTCCTCTAAGAATTTTATAATGTTTGGCCTTACATTTAGGTCTTTATCCATTTTGAGTTTATTCTGTGTATGGTGTTAGAGAATGTTCTAATTTCATTCTTTTACATGTAGCTGTCCAGTTTCCCAAGCACCACTTATTGAAGAAGCTGTCTTTTCTCCATTGTATATTCTTTCTTCATCATAGATTGATTTACCATAAATATGTGGGTTTATTTCTGAGCTTTCTCTCCTGTTCCATTGATCTATATTTCTGTTTTTGTGCCAGTGCCATACTGTTTTGATTACTGCAGCTTTGTAGTATAGTCTGAAGTCAGGGAGCCTGATTCCTCCAGCTCTGTTTTTCTTTCTCAAGATTGCTTTGGCTATTCGGGGTCTTTTGTGTTTCCATACAAATTTTAAATTTGTTTGTTCTAGTTCCGTGAAAAATGCCATTGGTAATTTGATAGGAATTGCATTGAATCTTCAGACTGCACTGTTTACAATAGCCAAGACATGGAAGCAACCTAAATGTCCATTAACAGAGGAATGGATAAAGAAGATTTGGTACATATATACAATGGAATATTACTCAGCCATAAAAAAGAACGAAATAATGACATTTGCAGCAACATGGATGGATCTAGAGATTATCATACTAAGTGAAGTAAGTCAGAGAAAGACAAATATCATATGATATCACTCATATGTGGAATCTAATTTTTAAAAAATGATACAAATGAACTTATTTACAAAACAGAAGCAGAATTACAGATATCAAAACAAACATGGTTACCAAAGGAAATGTGGGGGAGAGGGATAAGTCAAGAGCTTGAGATTAACATACACACACTACTATATGTAAAATAGATAACCAACAAGGACCTACTGTATAGCACAGGGAACTCTACTCAGTATTCTCTGATAACCCATATGAGAAAAGAATCTGCAAAAGAATGAGTATATGTATATGTAAAACTGAATCACTTTGCTATGCACCTGAAACTAACACAACTTTGTAAATCAACTATACTCCAGTAAAATTGAAAAAAAAATAGATAGTAGTTGTGAAGTTGGTGAGAAAGGGTTAGTTTCAGATATATATTTGAAAGATGACCATACCAGCCAATTGATATTATGAGCCCTAATAGATTATTGGTGAGAAATGGCAAATCAGGATTTCCACTTCTGACCAAATAAACAGAGACAAAATTCATTGTCTTGCAACTAGAGAATTGGAAAAAAATTAATAAAAGACCATTTTTTCAAACTTTGGGTAACATGCAATCCATGAATGTGATCCCCGAATGAAGAGAAAAATAATAAATAAAGTTAGACTGAGCCTTCAATTTCACTGGAAGCAGCTTCTAGGCAGCAGCTCAGGAAAAGGAAGTTCGTCGTGTGTCTAGATGTCTCAGTGTACTGAGGGATCAGGGGTTAAAGATCTGGGAAGACAAACAGCTGAAATCTCAGGAGAGACTACTATGGAGGAGAGAGATACACAGAAAGAGAGCTCTGGATTCAACAGAGGAATGCTCTCTAGCTTTAGGCTCCATGAACTTTCCTACACTGTTGGTGGTAATGTAAATTAGTGCAACCACAATTGAAAACAGTATGGGGGCTCCTTGAAAGACTGAAAATAGAGCTACCAACCATTAAAAGCAGAAAAAAAAAAGGGACAAATCAAACTTACAAGCTTTTACACAGCAAAGGAAACAATCAACAAAATGAAAAGACAACATACGAAATGGGAGAAAATATTTGCAAACCATGTGACCAATAAGGTGTTAATATCCAAACTATACAAACAGCTCTTGCAACTCAACATAAAAGAATAATAATAATAACTCAATTTAAAAAACTGAGCAGAAGACCTAAATGGACATTTCTCCAAAGAAGACATACAGATGGCCAACAAGCACATGAAAAGATGCTCAGTATTTTTAATTAGAGAAATGGAAATCAAAACCACAATGAAGTATCACGTCCCACCAGTCAGAATGGCTATCATCAAAAAGTCTCCAAACAATAAATGCTGGCGAGGGTGTGGAGAAAAGGGAACCCTCCTACGCTGTTGGTGGGAATGTAAATTGGTGCAACCGCTATGGAAAATGGTGTGGAGGTTCCTTAAAAAACTAAAATTAGAGCTACTACATGATCCAGCAATCCCACTCCTGAGCATATATCTGGTAAAGACGAAAACTCTAATTTGAAAAGATACATGCACCCCAGTGTTCATAGCACCACTGTTTATGATAGTCAAGACATGGAGATGACCCATGTGCCCATTAACAGACGATTGGTTTATGAAATACAAATCTGTGAGTGGAACTACCCAAGGAGAGAATCATTGGAAAGGAGCTGGCAGAAAAGTTCCAGGGGCTGAAACATGAATAGAAATAGTTCATATTCCCACCAGCCTGATAGGCAAGATGCTGTAAAATATGGAGTATTAGATAAAATCCTCACAAGGATATCTCCTTTATAGTGGGGCTGAACTAGCCCAAGACTATGTACCACTCTAGACCTGCTGTAATGAAATTTAAAAAGGAAGCCTTGAAAACATCAATCTGATTTCAAGGAATTTAATTTCATGCCTGAATAAAATCTAATTCTATTTAAGGGAATGTAACAATGTAAAATTCACAGTGTCTAACAAAAAAAAGCATAAAGTACACTAGGCATACAAAGAAAAACAAAAATATGATTCAGAACCAGGTAAAAAAACAATCAATAAAAACTAAACCAAGAAATGAGAGAAATAGTAGGAAGTGCAAAAAAGAACATTAGAGGAGCTACTACTATAAGCATTCTCTATTTGTTCAACTAAGTAGAGGAAAACGTGCACATGCAGAGAAAAAGGAAATATGTGAAAAAGACAAAAATAGAGCATCTTGAGATTTAAAAAGTATAATGTTTAAAATGAAAATCTCACTGGATGACACTAAAAGTACATGAGGAATTGCAGAAGGGAAAATGAGTAAATTTGCAGACATAGCAATATAAATCCAAAATGAAAGACAAATGACTGAAAAAAAATGTACAGAGCATCAATGTTCTGTGGGACAATATTAAGCATCTATCATACATGTAATTAGAGTTCCAGAAAGATGAGACAAGAAAGCAGAAAAATATTTGAAGACATAATGGCTGAAGATTTCCCAAATTTCATGAAAAACTCAATTCCCAGAACCCCAAACTCAACAAATACCAAACAGAATAAACCTGAATAAAATTATGAAAAAATGCATTAAGATCAAATTGCTGAAAACCAGAGAAAAATCTTAAAAGCAACCAGAGTAAAAACGACACCTATGTTTAGAGGAAAAAAATTAGAATTACAGCAGACTTTTTGCTAGAAACTATGCAAACCAAAGACAATAAAGAAACATCTTTAAAGATGTGATGAAAAAACAAAACATCTGTCAATCAAGAATTCGTAGGCCTGTAAAAATACCATTCAAAATGAAGGCAAAGTAAAACTTTCAGAATAATAGCCTGAGAGAATTAATCAAATGCAAATGTGCATTATAAGAATGTTATGGCAATACTTCAGAGAGGAGGAATATAGTACCAGAAGGAAATTTTAATCCATACAAAGACGAAGAGTACCAGAAATAGTAAATATATGCCTAAATTAAAAAAATTTTTTTTTCATTTATAGCTTTGTTAAAAGACAATTATTTAAAGCAAAGTAATAGCAATCTATTGTGGGTTTTATAGTGTTTGTTGACAACATGAATAAGTCTCAAAAGAATCAAACTACATGAAAGAGCCAGAAACAACAAACTACATCCTGTATGACTCCGTTTGTATTAAATACTAGAAAATGCAAAGCGAGAGTGAAGAAAACAGACCACTGGTGGCCAGCAGTGGGCATTGGCTAGAGAATTGACTGCAAAGGAATTAAGGGGAGTTTAAGGATGATAAAAATGGTTTTTCTTAGGATTTTAGTGTTGGTTAACCAATACATGCATACTTCATGGAGGAGGTTTGGTTCCAGACAACCACAATAGGTGACTATGGCAATTTTAGCTTCCTGGTGCATTTAAAAGTTATGTTTAAGCTATGCTGTAGTATATTAAATGTGCAATAGCATTATGTCTAAAAAAAAGTACATACCTTAATTTAAAAATATTTTATTGCTCAAAAATTCTAACCAGCATCTAAGCCTTCAGCGAGTTGTAGTAGTAACACTAAAGATCACTGATCACAGGTAACCATAACAAATAATAATAGTGAAAAAGTTTGAAATATTGTGAGAATTACCAAAATGTGGCACAGAGAAATGAAGTGAGCAAATACTGTTGAAAAAATGGTGCCGATAGACTTACTCAACACAGGGTTGTCGCAAACCTTCAATTTGCAAAAAACACAATATCTGTAAAGCACAATAAAAAGAGGTATGCCTGTAATCACTTGAATTATACACTTAAAGTTGGTGAATATCATTGTATGTATACTTCTGTAAAGCTGATTTTAAAAGAACAGTTAAAAAAATAAACAAGACTATCAGTCAAAAAGAAAATGATAAGTCAAATAGCACTTTTACATTTTAAAAAATACTTGACGGGCTTCCCTGGTGGCGCAGTGGTTGCGCGTCCGCCTGCCGATGCAGGGGAACCGGGTTCGCGCCCCGGTCTGGGAGGATCCCACATGCCGCGGAGCGGCTGGGCCCGTGAGCCATGGCCGCTGGGCCTGCGCGTCCGGAGCCTGTGCTCCGCAACGGGAGAGGCCGCAGCAGGGCGAGGCCCGCATACCACAAAAAAAAATACTTGACAAGTTTTATTTTCACAATATTTTTTTGATTGATGTCTGAGTTTTGGACTGATTTGGCTGTTCTTCAGTCAAATTATTCAAACAGATTTGTGGATGTGGTCATGACACTCATTCAAAATGATCTTTTCTTTATGTATGCCTGGGGTTGGTAAGCTATAAATGGACGATCCGTAAATGAAGAATATAGCTTAAAAAAATCTGATAGAGGGCACTAAAGCTAAAACAGAAAGCTGATTTCCATCTCTGTTCTTACTTCATTCTCATTCAGTTTCTAAGTGCAGTAACAATCTTGATAGAGTCTGTGATGCCCGTATATCCTTAACTCCTTAGGATCCAGGTCCTCTATTTCACTCTACCCATAAACGTTTTTAACTCTCTGATTCATTAATGTTTTCTCAGAGTTGTTAGAACCATACATAGTGAATTTAATCCTCACTCATCTAAGAATATTTATCATGCTTCAAAAAGTACTGATTACCATTGTTTGATTTGATAAAAAGAAATCCAAGTGGCTATTTTTCATTGGGCAGATAAAAATACAGATATTGTCAGAATTATGCTTATCCCTAACTGTCATGATGTGAAAAGGAACTGAGTGGGATTTCAGATAGAGGACCTGAAGTAAAACAAAATAAATTGCATAAGTTACTAGCTTTTAAAATACATCTAGCTGCATTTCTAAACATATTTACAAAATATTTCCTTATTTCTCAATATAAGAAATATCTTCACTATTTTATTTTTTTAAAATAGTTCATTAATTCACAAGTTGATTCAGATAGAAAATCTACATCAAGATAACCACATGAAAACTTACCAAAAGAATCTAATATTAATTAAAATTCCAAAAATTGAAGAATTTAAATTATGTAGTGCTTACTGTAAAATCTAACTTCACTATTTCTCAGAGAAAACAGATGGAAAAATGTTTAAATCTAAACAATTATATACATTTTCCTGCCAAGCCATTACTTAAGCAAAAATTTTCACTAATATCCAAAATTTTTCTTGGTTTAAATATTCTCATAATAGCAGAAATTTAAATACATAATAGCTAAATTTGCACTAGGGTAGAATAAAAAGTATACTTTCTAAAAATTATTTCAGTAAATATCATTAGTTTTGAATATCATTTATTATTGTTCTTTAACAATTTTGGATACTTATATATCTTTTCATTTAATTGTACATACATTTGTTTCAATAGCGATAGAATACTGTACTGAGACATAGTATAATATCCCCAAATTATTTCATAACCGCCATGTAATTGATTTTTTTTTTTGAGTATTGATCTAATAACCAAGGATTCTCAAGGGGAAATAAGACACCACTCTGAGTTAACCTAGATGAGACACTGACAATTTTTAGCCTTGCTGTCGGACAACAGTCCAGTAACAGGTTTAGCCAAAAACAATTACTTAACCTCATCCCACACTTAGAAGATACATTTTTATAGAAGCTCTTGTATCTTTCAAATAAAAATAATAACATGTAAGTGTCCAGGGACACCCATTACCACCTCCAGGGGAGGAGTCCCACCACGTGGAGGATAGCAAATAGTATAACAATGTCTGCCACCAGGAGCAGTAGTCCCAGCATGGTTTCCACGTGTTGGGGTTGCCAAGAAAGACATGACTCATACAGTCATTGGAAGGAACAAAGCTTTATTCATGCAGAGAAGAGACAGAACAAGACCAGCTTCCATAGCATGTGTGGCTCCCACCTGGCCAGCGGGTCTTTCCCTGAAACCCTGAAAGCAGAGCGATGGTCTGCACTTACCCCTTTTGCCCTACAGGCAAAGGACCCCATTCCCTCTCCACCAGGAGCAGGTATAGCTGTGAGGCTGACCAGTTGTCATATGACACACATGCTTCGCAGAACAGAGAAGTATACATCATGGTTGGAATAGAGAGAGAGATTCCCAAACAGAGATATGCCCATCACAGGCTGTGAGGGCTCTTTACCTCTTTGTAAGGAAACGATCTGTGTCCAAGGCACATTTTTATGTAACTGTAGGAGTCGAAAGACTGCACACTTGTGACTTCCTTTCCCAACAGTAAGTTTGTCAAAACAGTGGAACAGAGGTCAGCAGACTACTGCCCTCAGGCCCTGACCCACAGCCAGCTTTTGTAAATAAACATTTATTGGAACACAGTCATGCCCATTCATTTCCATATTATCTATGGATGCTATCATGGTGCAATGTAGATTAATGCAGTTGCAACAGAGACCACATGACCAGCATCACAACAGAGATCGTCTGGCCCTGTATAGAAAAGATTCGCTGCCCTCTGCAGTAGAACACTGCCAACTACATAAGAATGTGATTCGTGCACGTAATTTTGCTGGTTAGACGTGAGAGCAATTAAATGTAAATTTGCCAACAAATAGTCTCTTCTTGCAGAGCACATTGCAAGAAAGTAAACCAGAAGTATAAAAAAAAAGAATGGGAATTTCTGAATCCCCAGGAAATGATGAAAGTAATTGCAGAATGTGCTTCCTAGAGATCTTGAGAAACCAAGCACAAAAATCTCTTCTTTTTACCTGAAGGCAGGAGACTGGGCTAGTTGACTTCTTAAAGGCCCTTCGAGTCTTGAGTCAGTGATTCTCAGCATGGACGAGGAGTTTTGCTTTTAGTCCAGCCAAATATGTTTCTGCTAACCCCAGAAAACACTTCTAAATGTTCAATGACTGACATTCGTAAAAGTAAACACGGTGTCTTTTCTTCTGGAAGATGCTATTGTTCAAATAATGACACTTCCTCTGACATTGACAGTGGCGAGTGGAGTAGAATGTCAGACTAAGATGAGAGAGACTATGTTCTAGTGAAAAATTGGATCAAGAATCCCCTGACACCACATCAGCATTTAACAGGCCAGACTCATCTGCCATTCTAGTGCACGATAAAGGACAGGCATAGAATCAATGAAACAATCACTAAGCAGGGATTCACATTTTTTTTCTTTTTGTTTTTAACACCAATAGTCAAAACTCTGGTCCTTATATAATGGCAGCTTCCAAACAAAAAGAAAAACATTCCAAGGCAGGCCTAAGGAAAGGAAGAAATGTATACAGTATCTTGATACTAGAAAAAAATTTCTTCCTCAAATGCTTCCAGGATCATAGTCTACTTTTTCCCCTCATTTTTTATTCCTTTGGTGACATTCAAGTCCTAGAAAATGTTTTTGAAAGCAATTATATTTCTAAAGCAAGTTTTCCCAAACTCCCACAGCTTAACTTTTCGGCTTAAAATATCATGTTTTAAAAAGGTGTTGGCATTCAGTTTTACCTAACAAATAGCTGGGTCTTGGAAAAGGAAAAAAATATGACAATTTAAAAAGAAAAATGTCTGTGTGTGTGAGAGAGAGAGAGAGAGTGTGCGTGTGTGTGTGCGTGCATGTATATGTAGGGGGCTGATTGTTTTGCTTTAAATCATTGTATTATTTGAGCAAATTTTTAAAAAATTATGTGGATTACAGATTTCATTTTTCATATCAGATAATTAAAGGGCACTAAGTAAAACTTATTCTTTTGAAACTATCTATTTGAACATGAAACCCACCCATGCCGGTTACATGTACATCAGATTTTGTTTTTCTAATTGTTAAATGCAGCTTTATGGTCACATTCATCTGCTTGCCCAAATATATATAAATGGCACTTATAAGAATGGGAAATTCCTAAGAACAAAATAAAATTTTAAAATAAAGCTGTAATTTTTTTTTCTTAAAGTATCTTTCACCTCTAGTTTTTTTTGTTTGTCTGTTTTTTGTTTTTTTGGTACGCGGGCCTCTCACTGCCATAGCCTCTCCCGTTGCAGAGCACAGGCTCCAGACGCGCAGGCTCAGCAGCCATGGCTCATGGGCCCAGCCGCTCCGCGGCATGCGGGATCCTCCCAGACCGGGACACGAACCCACGTCCCCTGCATCGGCAGGCGGACTGTCAACCACTGCGCCAGCAGGGAAGCCCTCACCTCTAGTTTTGATGATGTATCTGTGACCAGCTGTTCTCTTGCCATAAATAACTAAAAATAGATATTAAACAGCTATTATCAGAAATTGGACTGTAGGGTGTGCAGGACTGTTAACTATTAAAGAAGGGAAACAAATGAGGTGATGTCTGTGATACCCTGACTTTCTTCCTGAAGGCATTTTCTAGATCTGGATGTAAAGAAGGAATCCCCAAACAGAATGTAGTAATCTTGCTGAGTTGAAGAGATGAAGATTTGAATTTGTAGTGTTTAAAGTTAATAGAAATGTTAAGCAGAATTATCAAAGAACAGAAAACAGAAAAAAGACTCCAGAAATCTGGGGTGGGGTTTATTTGAATCTTCATCTGAATACTGAGATACTCATATGTTCAGAGTATACGCAAGACCAGAAGGGGGAAGAACAGCTGACCATGAGCGAAAGGCCAAACAATTTCCAGGATACACAAGACTGGGAGCTATTCAAGTTCTTACCAGGCAATATGAAGATTTTCTTGAATACTCAGGACAGTTAATAAAATTCCCATAAGAGAATGCTTTAGTAGTAAATAAACCATAGAGGAAGTTACTCTAGACCCATTTTACAAAGCTTAAACACAAGAAATGACCAAGCTGATCTACAAGAAACTTAATGATATTCAGCTCTTTAGAGGAAGTCAACAAAATTCAGTTACTCAGCATAGCATTCACAACACATGGTATCTAATGCAAAACTACTTGATCAGAGAACAGGGAAAAAAATGCAATGCACAGATAGCCTTTTCAACAAATGATGCTGGAACCACTGAACATCCACATGCAAAAAAAATGAATCTAGAGATAGACCTTACACCCTTCACAAAAATTAAGTAAAATGGATCACAGACCAGAAATGTCAAATGCAAAACTATAAAACTCTTAAAAGATAACATAAGAGAAAACCTTGGGTTTGGCCGTGACTTTTAGACACAGCACCAAAGGCATGTTCCGTAAAAGAAAAAATTGATAAGCAGGACTTCATTGAAACTAAAAATTTCTACTCTGTGAATGACAATGAAAGAGAATGAGAAGACAAGCCACAGACTGGGAGAAAATATTTGCAAAAGACACAGCTCATAAAGAACTGTTATCCAAAATATACCCAAAACTCTTAAAACTCAACAGTAAGAAAACAACATGACTAAAAACGAGACAAAGACCTCAACAGCATCCTCACCAAATAAGATATACAGAGGGCAAATAACCACATAAGAAGATGCTCCACATGATATGTTTATCAGGGAAATGCAAATTAAAAATGAGATACTACTACACACCTATTAAAATGGCCAAAATCTGGAACATTGGAACAGCAGGAACTTTCATTTCTGGTGGGAATGCAAATGGTACAGTTACTTTGGAAGATATTTTGTAGTTTCTTACAAACTAAACACATTCTTACCTTATGATTCTTCAGTTGTGCTCCTTGGTATTTAACTAAAAGTGTTGAAAATTATGTCCACACAAAAAGCTGCATATCGATGTCTATAACAACTTTATCCTTAATTGTCAAAACTTGGAAGCAATCAAGACATTTTTCAGTAGGTGATGGGTAAACTGTGCTACATCTAGATCATGGAACATTATTCAGTACTAAAAAGAAATTCGCTATCAAGCCATGAAAAACATGGAGGATCCTTAAATGCATACTACTAATTATGAGATGACAATTTGAAAAGGCTACCTTCTGTATGATTCCAACCATGTGACATTCTGGAAATGGCAAAACAATGGAGACAGTAAAAAGATCAGTGGCTGCCAGGGTCTGAGGGGAAGGAGGGATGAGTAGGTTGAACACAGAGGATTTTTATGGCAGTGAAACTACCCTATATAACACTATAATGGTAGACACATATCATTATACGTTTATCCATACCCAAAGAATATACAGCACCAAGAATGAACCCTATGTAAACTATGGACTTTGAGTAATAATGTTTGTCAATGTAGGCTCATCAATTGTAACTAATTTATCACTCTGTTGGAAGATGTTGATAATGGGAGAGGCTATGCATGAGTGGGCACAGGGCGTAAATGGGAAATCTCTGTATCTTTCCCCCCCTCAGTTTTGCTGTGAACCTAAAACTGCTCAAAAAAATAAAGTCTGAAACAAAAAAGAAAGGTCAAGCAATTTCCAAATTTGATGAAAACTAAAACCCCAGAGACCCCCAAATTCCACTGATTCCCCAAATGGAAAGACATAAAGAAAACCATAACAATGTATACCTTAATCAAGTTGCTGAAAACTAATGTTATAGACAAAAGTATTAAAAAAAAAAAACAAGAAAAAGACATGATACTTGCAGAGAAACAAAGAAAAGACTAAGAGCTGGCTTCTTATCAGAAGCAATGCAAAACAAAGCACAAATGTGATGACATCTTTAAAGTGATGAAAACAACAACCAAAAATCTCTGTGAATCTAAAGTTCTGTATGCAATGAAATTTTCATTAAAAAATTGAAATGAAGACATTTTCTTACAAACAAAATGAAGAAAACGTATCACCAACAAAGCTGTGCTACAAGATATATTAAAAGGAAGTTCTTCAGGCTAAAGGAAAATTCTACCAAATGGAAACTCAACTATATTTTTTTGGAAAAACACAAGATTTAAAAATATGTGAATAAGTTAAAAATATATTTTATCCCTTTTAAGTTTCTTTATAAAGTAATTCACAATTTCAAAAAAAATCAACACAATATTTGTATTTTATAATACATATGTAGAAATAAAAAGTATGGTAATAAAAGTATAAATGACATGAGTAGAGTAAATAGAGGTATACTGCCCTAAGACTCTTATGCTACATATGAATGGTATGCTATTATTTGGGAGCAGACTGTCATAAATTAAAGATGAATATTAATATTCAACCACAACAATGACAACAAAAAGGAATAAAACCAATAAGCCAATTGAGGAGATAACGTGGAATACTAAAATATATTCAACTAATCTAAAGGAAAAGAAAGAAGGGGAAAATGGAACAGAGAATAGATGAGAGAGAATAGGTGAGACAAATAGAAAACTAATAACAAAATGGGAAAATTAAATGCCACTAAAAAGGAAATTAGATTAACTGTACATATATGGTAGAAATACTAAGAAGTTGTCATACAAGCAAGACTTCAACAATATGTTGTATACAACAACCATATATTAAATATAAAGACACAGGTAATTTAAAAGTAAAAAAATATACCATGCAAATACTCTATAAGAATACTGGAGTGGCTATTTTGATATTAGCCAATTTGGACTCCAGGGCAAGGAATATTTTCAGAAATAAAAAGAGATCTTGCTTATGACTAAAGTGTCAATTCACCAAGAAGACTTAATAATGCAAAATAAGTGTGTACCTCACAGTCATGCTTCAAAATCCATAAGGCAAAAACTGACCAAACTAAAAGAAGACACAAACAAGTCCACAGTTAGACTGGCATCTTCGATGCTACTTGTTCACTAAGCAATTAACAGAACAAATGGAAAATCAGTAAGAATGTAGGAAATTTGAAGAAGCAGTATCAATCAAATTGAGCTAATCAACATTTATAGAAAACTCCACTGAACAATGGCAAAATGCACATCCTTTTGTAGTGCATAGAGTTCATTCACCAAGATACACCAAGTACTGGTGGTTTTATAAGATGACTGACTTATAAAGAGGGTGTTCTCAGATCAAAGTAGAAGCAAACTAGAAACCAGTAACAAAAGATTTCTAGAAAATGTTTTAAAACTTGGAAATATAAGCAACGTGCTTCTAAATAGCTCATGGGTCAAAGGAGGAATCATAAGGGCAATTAGAAAATGTTTTAAATTAAATGAAAATGAGATACATCACCATCAATATTAGTGGGATTCAGATAAGGCAGTATATTAAAAAAAAACTTTATAGTTTTAAATCCTTATATTAGAAGTGAAGAGAGATCTCAGACTCTTAGCTTCCACTGTAAGAAACTAGGCAAAAAAAGTGAAAATTAAAACCAAAATGAATATGATGAAGAAAATAATAAAGATAAGAGCAGAGGTCAATAAAAGAAAATACAGCCAAAAAAGAAATAATGCAATCCAAATCTTGTTTAAAAAACAAACTAATAATATTGATAACATCTAGCTGGAATGATTAATATAAAAAGAAATAACCACACACAAATCACCAATATCAAGCATAATTACAGAGTCTTCAGACATTTAAAGGACAAAAAGGGATTACTGCCAACAACTTACAGGCAATGAACAAATCCCTTGAAAGACACAAAAATATCAAAATTGAAATGGAAATAAACTGCTTCAGAAAATCAAAATTGCCTTACATCTATTAAAGAAGATGAAGTTATAATTAAAAGCTTTCCAAAATGTTAGTTCCGGACCCACATGGGTTCACTGGTGAATTTTATTTTTAAAAAGTAATAACTAATATAAATCCTCTATAAACTATTTCAGAAAAGAGAGGTAGAGGAAATACTTCTTAATTTGTTGAGACCAGTATTACTTCCTGATTTGTTGAGACCAGTATTACTCTGATACCAAAATGGTGGAAAGAAATGAGAGGAAAAGACAATCACAGAGCAATAGTATTCATGAACATAGACACGTAAGTTCTCCACCAAATTCTCAAGAAAATCATATCTGCAGTCTATAAAAAGGATACTACATAATGACCAAATGGAAGACCAGGAATCCATGACAGGCTTAGCATTTGAAGTTAAGCAATATTATTCTCCATACTGAAAAAAATAAAGGAATCCATATGATCATCTCATGAGATTTAGAAAAAAATGATAAAATGCAGCACCCATTAATAAAAAAATTCTCAGCAAACCAGGGATAAACATTCTTAAACTCTGAAGGACAGCTGAAAAACGAAGACTACAGCTAACATCAGAATTAATTGTGATAAACTAAATATGTTTTCTCTAAGCGTTTGAACAAGGTGAGGATGCAGCACTTCCGTTCAATAATGTACTGCAGGTCCTACCCAGTGAAATAAGGAAAATAAATAAAGAAATATAGGTTGAAAAGGAAGAATAAAATATTCCTTATTCACAGAAGGCAAGATCATACATGTAAAAAGAAATCTACACAAAAGCTAGTGGAACTAATAAGGGAATTTAATAAGGTGACATGACAATATACATAATATATAATAAATCGGTATGTCAATATACATAAATCAACTGCATTTCTACATTCAAGCCATGAACAATTAGAGAATAAAAATAAAAGCATAGAAACTAACTTTTGTTCTTAAGAATAAATTTTTAAAAATACATGCAAGTCACTTCTCGCCCCCAAATCATCCGTAGATTTCGTGCAATCTCGATAAAAATCCCAGGAGGTTTTTTGTGCACATTGACAATCCAATTCTAAAGTTTTTATGGAAGTTGATACATGCTTCCAGTTATAAAATAAATAAGTCACGGGGATGTAACATATAGCCTGGTGACCATAGTTAATTAAAAAAATTCTGTCACTGTAAATAGTGATGGATGTTAACTAGACTCGTGGTGATTGATATATTTGCAGTATATACAAATATTGAGTCATTATGGTGTACATCTGAAACTAATATTGTATGTCAATTATACCTCAATTTAAACCCCCCAAAGTTTTAAAATAAAAATCAAAAAACATTTTTAAAGTTTATATGGAAATGCAAAAGATATAGGACACCCCAAACAGTTTTGAAAAAGACAAAAATTCACAAACAAAAATCGGAAGGCTAAAATTAAAATATCTGGCAATGCCTGGAGTTGGCAAGGATATGGAACAATGGGAGCTCTCCTACATCCCTGACAGAATGTAAGACGGTGCTTTAGAGAATTGTTAAGCAGTTTCTTATCAAGTTGAATGTAAGTTCATCATATGACTCAGCAATTCCACTCTAATTTATTTTTACCAGAGAAATGAAAACATATTTCCACACAAAAACTTGCACACCCATGTTTATAGAAGCTTTATTCATAGCCAAAATTTAGGACTACCTCAAGTGCTAAGAGAAGAATGGCTAAACATATGAATATTCATTTAATTAAATCCTACTTAACCAAAAGCATTCATGAATCTAAAAAATATGCTGAACTAATGAATTCAGACACAAAAGATCTATACTGGATAACTCTATTTATATGAAATTCTGTAATGAATAGATCTAATCTGTAATGACAAAAAAATTGATCTGTGATTGCCTGCACTCAGAAATGGTGCACAAGAATTCACTTCAATTGTGCACAAGGGAATTTTTTTAGAGATTGCACTGTTCTGAATCTAACGATGTACATTTGTCTAAACTCATTGAATTTGATATTGATTGTACAATTTATAATAAATTATACCTGAAAATTTTAACTGAAAAAGGAAAAGGAAAAAATAATGAGAGATTTCAAACTGGAGATATTCTTAACACTGCCCTTCATTCACTTAAGCCCTAGATTTTACTGACTTGCGCCCAGAGGACTTGGGTTTTAATTTAGGTTCTACAATTAATTAACTTTGTGACCTCAGGTAAGTCAGTCACTTCTCTTAGCTTCTTCCTTGGCCAGTGAGAGGACTGGACTAGACAATCTCAAAGGTCCATCAGTTTCTGAAAAGCTGGAGTGAAAAAAATATAATTGAAACCTTAATAGGGTCATTAAAATGTTCTCTTTAGTTCATTTTACATTTAGTTTAATAAAAAATAAACAACTTATATTTATTAAAATGCATTTGTATGATTGATAATTTAATATCGGAAGATTTTTCCCAACACTGGATACTGTTACCTGTAAAGACAGAGTGAGAAGATACCAGAAATGACTTAGGGTTTTAGCGGCCTAAGCAAGGGAAGTAGATGCTGTTCTCTTTCTTTGGGGTTATTCACTAGGAATCTCAGAGATGAGTTCACTTTCTCTTTCTGATTTTTAGTCATCAACACTAATCATCAGGTAAAAATGTGATTATTAAATTATCCAGTTCTTTTAAGGATGCAGAAAACATCCATTACAAAGCAAAAAATTCCTGGGTTTGGTTATTGCATTTGCAATGTGATCTATAAATGTGATTACATATTCAATTCACCTCTGACTTTCCAGCTATCATAGTAAAAGTCGCTCTATTTTCTATTGAGGTATAATTATATAATATTAGTTTCAAATATACAACATATTGATTTAATGTTTGTATATATTCTGAAATGATCACCAAGATAAGAGTAGTTAACATCCATCACTGTACACAGTTACAGTTCTTGTGATACGAACTTTAAAGAGCTACTCTTTTAGCTAATTCATTTACAGATATACCTCGAAGATATTTTGGATTCAGTTCCAGACCACCCCAATAAAGTGAATATTGCAATAAAGCTAATCACACAAATTTTTGGTTTCCCAGTGCATATAAAATATGGTTATATTGTACTGTAGTCTGTTAGCTGTGCAATAGTGTTATGCCTTAAAAAAGCGATGTACTTACTTTAATTTAAAAATACTTTATTGCTAAAGAAAGCCAGCCATCATCTGAGCTTTCAGTGAGTTGTGATCTTTTTGCTGGTGGAAGGTCTTGCCTTGATGTTGATGCTGACTGATCAGGTTGAGGTGGCTATGGCAATTGCTTAAAATAAGACAATGAAATTTGCTGCATTGATTAATACTTCCTTTACAAACAATATCTCTGTAGCATGCAATGATGCTTGATGCTTGATAGCGTTTTATCCACAGTAGAACTTCTTTCAGACTTGGAATCAGTTCTCTCAAACCCTACTGCTGCTTTATCAATTAAGTTTATGTAATATTCTAAATAGTTTGTTGTTATTTCAACAATGTCCACAGAATCTTCACCAGAAGTTGATTCCCTTCCAAGAAACCGCTTTCTTTGCTCATCCATAAGAAGCGACTCTTCATCTGTTCAAGTTTTATGATGAAATTACAGCAATTCAGTCAAATCTCCAGGCTTCACTTCTAATTCTAGTTCTCTTGCTCTTTCCACCACATCTTCATTTACTTCCCCCACTGAAGGCTTGAACCCCTCCAAGTCATCCAGGAGGGCTAGAATCAACTTCTTTTAAACCCCTGTTAATGTTGATATTTTGACCTCTTCCCATGAATCATGAACTTTCTTAATGGCATCTAGAATGATGAATCCTTTCTAGAAGGCATTCAATTGACTTTGCCCAGATCCATCAGAGTATTCACTATCTATAGCAGCTATAGCCTTATGAAACACATCTCTTAAATAATAAGACTGTAAAATGAAATTACTCCTTGATCCGTGGGCTACAGAGTGGATATCAAACTCATCGTACATCTCCATCAGAGCTCTCGGTGACCAGGTGTATCATAAATGAACAGTAATATTTTGAAGGGAATTTTTTTTCTGAGCAGTAGGTCTCAACAGTAGGCTTAAGATATTCAGTAGACCACACTGTCAGCAGATGTGCTGTCATCCAGACTTTGCTCTTCCATTTATAGAGCACAGACAGAGTAGATTTAGCATAATTCTTAGGGCCCTAGGATTTTCAGAATGGTAAATGAACATTGGCTTCAACTTCATTGGCTTTCGTCAGCTGCATTAGCCCCTAACAGGAGAGTCAGCCTGTCCTTTGAAGTTTTGAAGCCAGGCATTGACTTCTCTCCTCTAGCTATGAAAGTTTTAGATGGCATCTTCTTCTAACAACAGACTGTTTTGTCTACATTGAAAATCTGTTGTTTAGTGTAGCCACCTTCATGAATTATCTTAGCTTGATCTTCTGTATAACTTGTTGCAGCTTCTACCTCAGCACTTGCAGCTTCCCCTTGCACTTTCATTTTATGGAGATAGCTTCTTTTCTTAAACCTCATGAACCAACCACTGCTAGCTTCCAACTTTTCTTCTGTAGCTTCTTCACCTCTCTCAGCCTTCATAGAATTGAAGAGAGTTAGGACTTTTCTCTGGTTTAGGCTTTGGTTTAAGGGAATGTTGTGGCTGGTTTGATCTTCTACCCAGACCACTAAACCTTTCTCCATATCCACAATAAGACTGTTTCACTTTCTTATCATCTGTGTGTTCACTGGAGTAGCACTTTTAATTTCCTTCAAGAACCTTTTCTTTGTGTTCATGACTTAGCTAAACTGTTTGGCACCAGAGGCCCTGCTTTTGGCTTGTCTCAGCTTTTGACATGCCTTCTTCACTAAGCTTAATCATTTCCAGCTTTTGATTAAAAGAAAGAGATGTGTGACTCTTCCAGGCCATTTTAGGACTATTAATTGGCCTAATTTCAGTATTTTTGTTTCTTGGGGAATAGGGAGGCCCAAGAAAAGGGAGAGAGACAGGATAATGGCTCGTCAGTGGAGCAATAAGAACATCATAACATTTATCTATTAAGTTTGCCATGTTACATGGGTACAGCACCTTTTGATGCCCTTCACCCATTTCACCCACGCCCTACCTCCTGCCTATGGCAACCACCAATCTGTTCTCTGTATCTATGAGCTCAGCTTTTTGTTTTTTGTTTTAGATTCCACATTAAGTAAAATCATATGGCATTTGTCTTTCTGTCTGACTTATTTCATTTAGCACAATACCCTGTAGGTCCATCCATGTTGTCACAAACGGCAAGATTTCATTCTTTTTTATGGATGAAGAATATCTCATTGTTTATATATACCACATTTTCTTTTTTCATTCATCTATTGATGTGCTCTTAGGCTGTTTCCACATGTTGACTATTGTAAATAATGCTGCAAAGAACATGAGAATGCACGTGTCGTTTCAAGTTAGTGTTTTTGTTTTTTTTTGTAAATACCCAAAAGTAGAATTGTTATATCATATGACAGCTCTACTTTTAATATTTTGAGGAAACTCCATACTGTTTTCCATAGTGGCCTCACCAATTTTCATTTCCACCAACAGTGCACAAGCCTTCCCTTTTCTCCACATTCTCGCCAACTCTTGTTATTTCTTGCCTTTTGATAACAGCCATTATAGCATTTGCATTTCCCTGATGATTAGTGATGTTGAGCATCTTTTCATGTACGCATTGGCCATCTGTATTTCTTCTTTGGAAAAATGTCTATTTGGATCCTATGCCCATTTTTTTAATTGGATTTTTTTTTCTACTGAGTTGTGTAAATTCTTTATATAGTTTGGGTATTAACCCCTTACCAGATATAAGTTTTGCAAATATTTTCTCCCATTTGTTAGGTTAACTTTTCATTCTGTTGATGATTTCCTTCACTGTGCAGAAGATTTTTATTTGATGTAGTCCCACTTATTTATTTTTGCTTTTGCTGCCTTTGCTTTTAGTGTCAAATCCGAAAAAATGATCACCAATACTGATGTCAAGAAGCTTATCACCTATATTTTCCTCTTGAAGTATTATGGTTTCAGGTCTTAATTCAAGTCTTTAATCTATTTTGAATTAATTTTTGCGTATGGAGTAAGATAGTGGTCCAGTTTCACTATTTTGCAGGGGGCTATCCAGTTTTCCCCTGTTTATTGAAGAGATGGTCCTTTCCTCATTGTATGTTCTTCGGTCCTTTGTTGTAAACTAATTCACCATATATGTTTGGGTTTATTTCTGGGCTTTTGATTCTTTTCCATTGATCTATGTTTTTGTTTTTATGACAATACCATACCGTTTTGAATACTAAAGCCTTGTAAAATAATTTGAAACCAGAGACCATGGTGCCTCCAGCTTTGTTCTTTCTCAAGATTTCTTTGCCTATTCAGGGTCTTCTGTGGTTCCAGACATATATTAGGGTTGTTTGTTCTACTTCTATGAATAATGCTTTTGGCATTTTGTTGGGGATTGCATTGAATCTGTAGATTACTTTGGGCAACATGGACATTTTAACAGTATCAATTCTTCTAATCCATGAGCATGGAATATCTTTCCATTTATTTGTATCTTTTTCAATTTCTTTCATCAGTGTCATAGATCTCAGTGTACAAGTTTTTCACCTCCTTGGTTAAATTTATTCCTAGGTTTTTATTCTCTTTGATGAAATTGTAAATAGGATTGTGTTCTTTATTTCTCTTTCTTATAACTTGTTATTAGTGTATAGAAACACAACAGGTTTTTGTATATTGATGTTATGTCCCACAGCTTTACTGAATTTGTCTATTTTAACAGTTTTTTGGTGGAGTCTTTAAGGTTTTCTATATAATATTATGTCATCTGCAAATAGTGACAGTTTTACTTCTTCTTTTTTGATTTGGATGTCTTTTATTTCTTTTTCTTGACTGATTGCTCTGGCCAGGAATTCCAATACTATATTGAATAAAAGTAATGAGAGTGGGCATCCTTGTTTTGTTCCTGATCTTAGCTTTCAGTTTTTCACCATTGGGAATGATTTTAGCTGTGGGTTTGCCATGAATGGCCTTTATTATGTTGAGATATGTTCCCTCTATTCCCACTTTGTTGAGAGTTTTTAAACTGTGTGCTGAATTTTCTACGTGATTCTCTGTTTTCCATTGTATATATAAACATACACTATAATAAGAAGCTTGCACTCTTCTTTGCTATTTTAATCATCTATATGATGCCAATATGTGTTTTAAGGAATTGAAATCCTTCTAATTCTTTTAAAAAATACCTTAATATGCACCTAAATACCAAATAAAGTTTTGAACCAGTTTAACCCTTCTTCTCAGACTACTGTTCATCCAAGACACTTTTAATCTGTAAAGAACCAAACACACTACCTGATAGTGTCAGTTTTTAAGAAGTGCTTGGAACTGGACCAGGGCCTGGGTGAGGTGAGTGAGACACTTGCCTTGGGTGCAAATTACAGAGGGTGCCAAAAACTCATAATCAAGATTAAAAATTTTTTTTTTTTTTTTTTTTTTTTTTTTTTTTTTGTGGTATGCGGGCCTTCCTGTGTTGTGGCCTCTCCCGTTGCGGAGCACAGGCTCCGGACGCGCAGGCTCAGCGGCCACGGCTCACGGGCCCAGCCGCTCCGCGGCATGTGGGATCCTCCCATACCGGGGCGCGAACCCGGCTCCCCCGCATCGGCAGGCGGACGCGCAACCACTGCGCCACCAGGGAAGCCCCTAGATTAAAAATATTTAATGCAATATTTTAAAAATCAAATTTAATGTAAAAATCCAACATAAGCAAAATATCAGCATTTTAAATACAGGCAGGACTGATAAAGGACTGATAAAACTTGACCTGCAAGTTTTAATTCATTCTTATGTAACAAAATTGTGTTGTAAATAAGCTGCTATGTATTACCTTAGTCTTACAAGTATATTTCAGATGATTCTTTGGGACGCTGGACTAGAAGTAATAAAATCTTAATTATATCTGTGCCAGGAAAAACAAAGTTTGGATTCCAAACTTAGAAAAAATGGATTTCTGTCTCCAATATAAGTACAATATTATATCATTTGGAACTTTTCTCACCTGTGTTGATAAGGACAGTATTTGTAGATCACAAATAAATTCTCTAGAGTTCCTCATTTCAGAAGGTATCTGAATTGCATTAGCTTTTATTTACTGAGTGTTAAAAATGACATTTGCATCCTTTTCTTTTTACTAGTCTGTGGTCTGACCAGTTCAAAGGAACCTCTTATAATGCTTCAGCCCCACCATTGAGTCACATTAAGGCAGGAAAATCAGTCAGGAAACAGTGCGTGTGAAAAAACTGTGAGTTAAGTAATGGAAGGAAATTGTTTTCAAACATCCTACTTTCAGAAACCTACAATTATGTTTCTTATAGTATACTAAATTAACTAAAACTTGAATGTTTAGATGGCAGCCATTACAATCATATTTTTTTCTATATTTCAACCTAAATGCTTTAACAGTACACATTACCAATGAAAGAGTCTAAGAAGCTACTTTAAAATACAAGTACATTAAAAACTCAGAGACAATGAATGTTATTTTATACCAATAACAAAAGTAAATCCATCATTGGTTGTGAATTTGGATATTTTTCAACTCATGTATATTAACTATGTCAATTTTCATGTTCCTGTGTTAAAAATAATTAATATATACAGTGCATTCAGTGTATTTTAAGAAGCACCTTGGTTCTCAGGCCAATAACTATAAAATAATGCCTAAGGCATAAAGTTACTGAAATTCTGACATTATGTCTAAGGCTGAGGGCATAATATCAGAATAGAGGTAGCTTATATGAGCAATATTTTTTCATATTTTACATAAAAATTTGGCTTTTAGTATGTGTGAGCCTGGTAAAGTTTTAACGTGAGCTCTGCAATAGAATTCATCACCTCTATTCTTTATATTACAAGCTTTTTACATAAAATGACCTACTAATAATACAATATGTTTTACGTGTGTAACCACCAGTAAGCAGTAAAAGTGCTGCTTCTGTAGATTTTCTCCCACTATGTATATGTAAGCATAGCCTATGTGGTGTGTTTATTCACCCAATATCACTACATAGTGGTTGAGTCTACCTACAGCTGTATTCTTTCTGGATATAGGTATATAAAAATCACAAGAATACTGGTGCAATTCTATAAGTTATATACTTTTTAGAGCCTAGGGATAAAATTTTCTGGTCAGGGAGACTGGTTGGTGAATCTTCCACTTGTCTACAGACATTTGTGCATACGTAGGACAGTGGATATCAATTCGTGTTCTCCCCTGCCTGGCAGGCATTTCTGGCCATAGAGGAGGTAAGTACCAAAGGGGATGTCCATATCTGCCCAGCCAAAAACCTGGGTCACTGCCTGACTTGGGACATAGCTCATCTTACCTTCTTTCTTTTTTTTTTAAATTGAGGTATAGTTGACATACAATATTGTATTAGTTTCAGGTGTACAACATAGTGATGCAAAATTTTTATGGATTATACTCCATTTAAAGTTATTTAAAAACATTGGTTATATTCCCTGTGCTGTATAATGTATTCTTGTGGCATTTTTATTTTATGCCTAGCAGTTTGTACCGCTTAATCCCCTAACCCATCTTACCCCTCCACTCTTCCCTCCCCTAACTGATAAATACTAGTTTGTTTTCTGTATCTGTGAATCTGTTTCTGTTTTGTTATATTCATTTGTTTGCTTTATTTTTTAGACTCCACATATAAGTGATAACATACAGCATTTGTGTTTCTCTGACTTATTTCTCTAAGCCTAATACCCTTCAGGTCCATCCTTGTTGTTGCAAATGAAAAAATTTTATTCTTTTTTACTGCTGAGTAGTATTCCATTGTGTGTGTATATGTACACCACACCTTCTTTATACATTCATCTGTTGATGGATACTTGGGTTGTTTCCATATCTTGGCTATTGTAAATAATGCTGTTAGCAATATTGGAGTGCACATATCTTTTAGAATTAGTGTTTTTATTTTCTTTGGATATATACCCAGGAGTGGGATTGCTGGATTATATGGTAGTTCTATTTTTAGTTTTTTGAGGAAGCTCCCTACTGTTTTCCGTAATGACTGCACCAATTTACATTCCTACCGATAGTGTACTAGGAGTCCCTTTGTTCCACATCCTTGCCAACATTTGTTATTTGTGGTCTTCTTGATGATAGCCATTCTGACAAGTGTAAAGTAATATCTCGTTTTGTTTTGCATTTTTCTAACAGTTTAGCAATGTTGAGCATCTCTTCATGTTACTTTTGCCATCTGTATGTCTTCTTTGGAAAAATGTTCATTCTTCTTTCCATTTTTCGACTGGGTTATTTTTTTTGATATTTAGTTGTATGAGTTGTTTATATATTTTTGATATTAACTCCTCATCAGTCATGTCATTTGCAAATATGTTCTCCCATTTAGTAGGTTGTCTTTTCATTTGGTCTATGGTTTCCCTTGCTGTGCAACATCTTTTGAGTTTAGTTAGGTCCCATTTGTTTATTTTTGCTTTTGTTTCCTTTGTTTTAGGAGACAGCTCCAAGAGACTATTGCTATGATTTATGTCAAAGAGTGTTCTTCCTATGTTTTCTACTAGGAGTTTTATGGTTTCTGGTCTTACATTTAGGTCTTGATAAAGACCTAAATATAAGATCATTTACCTTATTTCTTGATTATTCTTCCTACCTACAAAAAATATGCAAGTACCAGACTTTCTCTACTATAACCATCACTGGATTTTTTTTAATCTGTATAATTTTTGTGGGAAGACTGTATATGAATCGCCCAAATCTGGGAGATGCTTTTCTTGAACATTCTCTCCCTTCACCCTGGCAAAAAATTTTGGAAGGTATTGCCATATAAAACTAAGAGGTAAAAGATTAAGTTTCTTTGAAGCACCCCATGTTGTATAATTTGACGGTCACCTGAGGTTCACATTTCCAAAGAAAACAGCTGGGAACTCATAGCATCTCATGGTAACAGGCCAGCTCTGTGAGAGCTGTGTCAGATACTAGAGCTTGATATGCGTCACCTCTCCCAGCTCAGGAGAGACTCACTTACATAGCCCTCCCTCTTATGCACAGCAGCCAATTTATTCCCTTTTGAACTACCTCAAGTATCATGCTTCAAAACCAAAATACAATAAAAAGAATTCTATGGCTAAGTGGGATTTAATCCAAGTATGTTACATAATAAAATCAACCACATATCCATCACAACAGTTTATTAAAGAAAAAAAAATGAATACATTAATTGACACACAAAAAATCTGATGAAATACACCATTTAGGATAAAAACCCTCAGTAATGAGGAATACAGGGTAACTTCCTCAGTTTGCTAAAGAATATCTACATATAACCTACAGCAAACAGCATATTTAATGGAGAGAAACTAGACAAGTTCCCTTTAAGATCAGGAACATGGCAATTATGTCCTTGCTCACCAGTCCTAATCAACATTGCGGTGAAGTCCTAGCTACAGCAATAAGACAAGGAAAGAAAACTTTATAGATTGGAAAGGAAGAAATAAGACTATGCAGTTATAGATGATAGGATTGTCTATGGTGGAAACAACAAATTCAACAACAAAAAACCCTAGAACTAATAAATGATTATAACTAGATCTCAGAATACAAAGTTCAGTACAAAAATACTAGCAAAGAACAACTGGAATTCGGAATTTTAAAAATTACCATCTGCAGTAGCACCCCAAAAATGAAATTCTTAGTTATAAATCTAATAAAATGTGTACTGGACATATAATCAGAAAACTACAAAGCAATGATGAAAAACTCAAAGAATGTCTGAATAAATGCAGAGAGATTCTGTGTTTATGGGTCAGAACACTCAATATTGTTAAGGTATCACTTCTTCCCATGTTGATAAATAGATTCAATGCAATCCAAATCAAAATCTCAGTGAACTATTTCACTGGTGTTAAAAAACTGAGTTTAAAATTTATGTGAAAAGACAATCACCTACAATAGCTAGAATAACAAAATACTGAAGAACTAAGTTGGAGAAGTCACACTCCCTGATTTCAAGACTTACTATAAAGCTACAGTAATCAAGATAAGATGGTTTTGACAATAGACACAAACAGAATTTTGTGTCCATATGTTTAGGCCTTTACAATAGAGTCAAAAGAGCTTTGACAAAGAAGCAAAATAAATTCAATGGAGAAAGAACAGTCTCTTGAACAAATGGTGCTGGAAAAATTGAACATCCATACATAAACAAACAAAAATACTGGGACACAGATCTTACACCTCTCACAAAATTAACTAAAGATGGATTATAGACCTAAATGTAAACTTCAAAATACAATACTTCTTGAAGAAAATATATAAATATACATGACCGTGAGTTTGGTGATGAGTTTTAAAAATGTCACCGGTGGCACAATTTATGCTACAAAAAATTGATTAACTTGGACTTCATTAAAATAATAATCTATCCATATTAGTTAATGATGACAAAGTTATCATATAAATGAAAAATATTAATAAGGGAAGCTAGGTGTGGTAATATGGAAACTCTGTACTATCTTCAAAACAATTTGAAATCTAAACCTGTTCTAAAATTAAAACTTTATTTTTAAAAATTTAAAAGACAAGTATTTTGAACTACATAACATCTCTGATAATTATGCAATCAATGTATTCTAGGCACTGGAGGGATAGTAGCAAGAGAGATGAAATCAATGCTTTCACAGAGCTTCCATTCTAGTGAAAAATCAGCAAAACAAATATATAATAAAATGTCATATACTAATAATGCAGTGAACAAATATAAATCTTGCTGAAAAAATATAGATGGGTAGGGGGTGCTCTTTTTTTTTTTTAAACATCTTTATTGAGGTATAATTGCTTTACATTGTTGTGTTAGTTGCTGCTGTATAACAAAGTGAATCAGCTATACATATACATATATCCCCATATCTCCTCCCTCATGCGTCTCCCTCCCATCCTCCCTATCCCACCCCTCTAGGTGGGCACAAAGCACCTAGCTGATGTCCCTGTGCTATGCGGCTGCTTCCCACTAGCTATCTGTTTTACATTTGGTAGTGTATATATGTCAGTGCCACTCTCTCACTCCATCTCAGCTTATGCTTCCCCCTCACTTCATCTCAGCTTATGCTTCCCCCTCCCCATGTCCTCAAGACCATTCTCTACATCTGCATGTTTATTCCTGTCCTGCCTGTAGGTTCTTCAGAACCTTTTTTTTTTTTTTAAGATTCCATATATATGTGTTAGCATACAGTATTTGTTTTTCTCTTTCCGACTTACTTCACTCTGTATGACAGATTCTAGGTCCATCCGCCTCACTACAAATAACTCAATTTTTTTTCTTTTTATGGCTGAGTAATATGCCCTTGTATATATGTGCCACATCTTCTTCATCCATTCATCTGTCGATGGACACTTAGGTTGCTTTGATGTTCTGGCTATTGTAAATAGTGCTGCAATGAACATTGTGGTACAGGACTCTTCTTTTTTCCCACCATTTAATTAATTAATTAATTAATTAATTTTAAACATCTTTATTGTAGTATAATTGCTTTACAATGGGTGTGTTAGTTTCTGCTTTATAACAACGTGAATCAGCTATACATATACATATATGCCCAAATCTCCTCCCTCATGCGTCTCCCTCCTATCCTCCCTTTCCCACCCCTCTAGGTGGTCACAAAGCACCGAGCTGATCTCCCAGTGCTATGTGGCTGCTTCCCACTAGCTAGCTATTTTACATAAGGTAGTATATATAAGTCCATGACACTCTCTCACTTCGTCCCACCTTAAACATCCCCCTCCCCATGACCTCAAGTCCATTCTCTACGTCTGTGTCTTTATTCCTGTCCTGCCCCTAGATTCTTCATAACCATTTTTTTTTTGTTTTTTTTAGATTCTATATATATGTGTTAGAATACGGTATTTATTTTTCTCTTTCTGACTTACCTCACTCTGTATGACAGACTCTAGGTCCATCCATCTCACTATAAATAACTCAATTTCGTTTCTTTTTATGGCTGAGTAATATTCCATATATATATGTGTGTATATATGTGCCATATCTTCTTTATCCGTTCATCTGTCGATGGACACTTAGGTTGCTTCCATGTGCTCGCTATTGTAAATAGAGCTGCAGTGAACATTGTGGTACATGACTCTTTGTGAATTATGGTTTCTCAGGGAATATGCCCACTAGTGGCATTGCTGGGTCGTATGGTAATTCTATTTTTAGTTTTTCAAGGAACCTCCATACTGTTCTCCAGAGTGGCTGTATCAATTTACATTCCCACCAACAGTGCAAGAGTGTTCCCTTTTCTCCACACCCTCTCCAGCATTTATTGTTTGTAGATTTTTTGATGATGGCCATTCTGACTGGTGTGAGGTGGTTTTTTGATGATGGCCATTCTGACCGGTGTGAGGTGATACCTCATTGTAGTTTTGATTTGCATTTCTCTAATGATTAGTGGTGTTGAGCATTCTTTCATTTGTTTGTTGGCAATCTGTATTTCTTCTTTAGAGACATGTCTATTTAGGTCTTCTGCCCATTTTTGGATTGGGGTTTTTTTTTTTTTTTTTTTTTTTAATTGAGCTGTGTGAGCTGCTTGTAAATTTCCTCTAAGAGTTTGACAGTGTCTGGCCTTACATTTAGGGTTTAACCCATTTTGAGTTTATTCTTGTGTGTGGTGTTAGGGATTGTTCTAATTTCATACTTTTACATGTAGCTGTCCAGTTTTCCCAGCACCACTTATTGAAGAGGCTGTCTTTTCTCCACTGTATATCCTTCCCTCCTTTATCAAAGATAAGGTGACCATATGTGTGTGGGTTTATCTCTGGGCTTTCTATCCTGTTCCATTGATCTATATTTCTGTTTTTGTGCCAGTACCATACTGTCTTGATTACGGTAGCTTTGTAGTATAGTCTGAAGTCAGGGAGCCTGATTCCTCCAGTTCTGTTTTTCTTTCCCAAGATTGCTTTCGCTACTCAGGGTCCCTTGTGCTTCCATACGAGTTGTGCAATTTTTTGTTCTAGTTCTGTGAAAAATGCCATTGCTAGTTTGATAAGGATTGCATTAAATCTGTAGATTGCTTTGGGTAGTATAGTCATTTTCACAATGTTGATTCTTCCAGTCCAAGAACATGGTATATCTCTCCATCTGTTTGTATCATCTTTAATTTCTTGCATCAGTGTCTTATAGTTTTCTGCATACAGGTCTTTTGTCTCCTTAGGTTGGTTTATTCCTAGGTATTTTATTCTTATTGTTGCAATT